>NW_015632724.1:438765-439209 GCF_001515625.1 Sinocyclocheilus rhinocerous
CGCTGGGCCCTCTTTAAAGAGCGTACCAGCGGTATCCTTCGGTGCTCCTCCCGACGACTGGATGTCGATCACTGCATCGGACGGAGAGCTCTCTGGAGAAGAAGATTCGGCTGTGCTGCCGCCCTCCGGGATGGTAGCAAAGCCTGAATCAGATCCAGAGATGTTGGCTACGCTTTCCCGGGCCGCCGAGAGGGTAGGGCTCGAGTGGATACCTCCACCGCGTCCCGGGCTCTCGAGGTTGGATGATTGGTTTCTCGGGGTGGCTTGTGCTGGTTCTCAGCACCCCGCCTCAGTGCCTTTCTTCCCGGAGGTGCATGAGGAGCTCACCAGGTCCAGGATGGCACCTTTTACTGCCGAAAACCGACCTGCTGGTTCCTCCTCCCTCACCACCCTCGACGGTGGTGCAGCTAGGGGGTATACAAGGGTCCCCCCGGTGGAGCGGTC
>NW_015632724.1:439781-440104 GCF_001515625.1 Sinocyclocheilus rhinocerous
CGTCTCAAAGGGCGCTTACGAGGCAAGCATGTACTAGTCCGCACGGACAACACAGCGACTGTTGCGTACATCAACCGACAAGGTGGTCGGCGCTACCGTCGCATGTCGCAACTCACCCGTCACCCCCTCCTTTGGAGTAGGAAAGTTCTGAGGTCACTTCGTGCCATTCACATTCCGGGCCTGCTCAACCGTACGGCCGACGAGCTGTCTCGAGCTACGCTCCAGGGAGAGTGGCGACTCCATCCCCGGACGGTCCTGCTGATTTGGGGACGTTTCGGAGCCGCTCAGGTAGACCTGTTTGCCTCTCCAGAAACCTCTCACTG
>NW_015632724.1:442031-442439 GCF_001515625.1 Sinocyclocheilus rhinocerous
TCTCGCACAGATGCTGTGCAAGGTCAGGGAGGACGAGGAGCATGTCCTGCTTGTGGTGCTGTATTGGCCCACTCGGACCTGGTTCCCCGAACTAATGCTCCTCGAGACAGCCCTTCCCTGGCAGATTCTTCTGAGGAAGGTTCTACTGACTCAGAGATGGGGCACCCTGCGGCACCCGCGTCCAGACCTCTGGAAACTTCATGTCTGGTCCCTGGACGGGACGCGGAGGTTCTAGGTGACCTACCCCAAGAGGTAGTTGACACCATCACTTCGGCGAGAGCACTGTCTATGAGACACGCTTACGCCTTGAAGTGGAACCTGTTCATCGAGTGGTGTTCTTCTCACTGAGAAGACCCCCGGAAATGTCTGATCAGAGTCGTGCTGTCCTTTCTGCAGCAGGGGTTGGAG
>NW_015632724.1:443657-457064 GCF_001515625.1 Sinocyclocheilus rhinocerous
CGATGAATCCGCGGGAACCGTGGAAGGCTGGGTTCCATATTGAGACCTAAGCGGTTCTCGTATGTGTATAGCCCACGGTATAGCCATAGAGCCCGTGTTTCCCCGGCAGACTTCTGCCATTTCCAAGAGGGTTACAATCACCTCCAATTTTCCATATGCACCTAAACGGATGTTCATATGTGTATTTGCTTCCGAAACCTCCTTCGGGAAGGATGGGGCTTCCGCAACGTTCCTGTTCCAAGTGGAACGGGTTCGTTTTCCCAGTGTTATTCAATCTCACTGAGTGGGTAGTGCTACGACAACGGTGAATGGTCTTCTTGTTGCGAGCCCCGGCCTACACCAAAAAGGGGCGCAGGTGGCTCGCACAGGGCACTGGAAGGGGCAGCATCCATGGCGCTTTGGTAGGGAATCCCAATTTGTCAATTCTGAAAGGGAACGTCTCGGTTACATATGTAACCCTCATTCCCTGAAGGACGGAACGGAGACGTCTCGTCCCGTCGCCATGGCTGCTGTACCACCGCTGAGCGGCCGGGTCACCGGCTCGGCTCCCTAGCGAAAACCTGGTATGCATTGCACCGGCTGCCTTTTTATGCTCATGCTGTGATCAGCGGCAGCTGGATGCAATAATTGCATGCCAATGTGCATTGGCTCGTTTAGTTACACTTGAAGTAGATTGGTCTCTCGAAGCAAGATCCCAATTTGTCGGTCACAACGTGACGTCTCTGTTCCCTCCTTCAGGGAACGAGGGTTACATACGTAACTGCACTAGTGTCATATGCTATTGTTTTGATTGCGTTGATAAAGTTTCTGACAAATAATATCATGATGTTTTTTGCCTTTGCCTTACCGAATGTGATATCTTGTCAGCAATAACATGTCCGTGGGCTCTTTTGATTACTGTCAGTTCAAAGCCGTGGTCACACTAGACTTTTAGTTCCATTGACTTCCATTAATACTCATGCGAAGATATGCTGCGTAAATGCCATTGTCATAATTACCATAATTTCGAGATGACAACACGTGATGTTCTAATCGGAGCTGTTCACATCCTTGGACTGGGAATTATTCATTTCTGTGGCAACACTATCGATGCCTAAATGTATCTGAGGCGATCAGGTGGTACACCGATCACATGGTACAAGTCGTAGCTCTTAGAAAATTCCCAGTTTACAAGTTGTAATTACGAGTTCTACAAGGACGCGAGTGCTTTTTACAAGTTGGTATCTTGTAATTACGGTAATTACGACATTGTCAGATTCTGGTCCGTGTTTTGTGTGTGTTTTGCTCCTCATGTGCCTTTCTGTGTTTCCTTATTTGGTCATTTTCCTGTCCTTGTTTAGTTTAATTATGATTCCGTTCAGCTGTGTTCTATTAATTACCCTTGTATTTAAAGTTCCTGCCTGTTCAGTTTCGATTTTGTCTGGTCTACTCGTTACGTGGATGTGTTTCCTGCTGTCTCCTGTGTTTATGTACCCTGTGTTCCATGGATTAAAGACTGTTTCGTATATTCCTCGTCTCCTCGCTCCTTAGTTCCGGTTATGCTCGTGTGTGTGTCGTGACAGAAGACCAGACCAAGACAGTAAGCGGCGCCCCTTCTCCCGTGTTTTTATTTCCATTTTTTGTCATCTTTTGTTTTCCCTTTTCTTCTCCCCGCGGTAAGAGGACCTCCCTGCTTTCAAGCGCGCCGGCAACGCCGATTGTCATGCCTGTCGGCCGAGGCTCACTCCAACCCACCGGCCGCGCCGAAGACAAGCCCGCCGGCCGCTCAGAAGTCAAGCCTGCCGGCCACTCCGAAGACAAGCCCGCTGGCCGCTCAGAAGTTAAGCCTGCCGGCCGCTCCAAAGACAAGCCCGCCGGCTGCGCCGTTGTCATGCCTGCCGGCCACGGCTCACTCAACCCCGCCAGCCGCTCCGAAGACAAGCCCGCTGGCCACTCCAGAGTCATGTCTGCCGGCCACTCCGAAGTAGAGCCCGCCGGCCGCTCCCGAGTCAAACCCCAGAGCTCGCTCCAGTGTCGGCTCCAGCCCCATAGCTCGCTCCAGTGAGGGCTCCTGCTCCCGAGTATAGCCCACGGAGGGCTCCTGTTCCCCAGTTAAGCCCAGGGAGAGCTCTAGCCATAGAGGCTGAGGCGGGGGCTGGGGCCGCGGCCTCGGAGGCTGCTTTGCCATGGCCTCCTGAACTAACTGCTCCGCCATGGCTCCCCGAGATCCCTGCTCCGCCATGGCGCCCAGAACTGCCAGATCTGCCATGGTGCCTCGAACTGCCAGATCCGCCATGGCGCCCAGAGCTGCCAGATCCACCATGCCGCCCCCGAACTGCCGGATCCGCCATGGATCCCGGAACGGGCGCCGCCCTGGAGGCCTTCCATCCGGTAACCCTGCTCATAGAGGCCTCCAGAGCGCACCCCCCTCCCCATTGGATGTTGTACGGCGCGGGACGCGTTTTCCGTGAGGGGGGAGTTAGGTCAGACTCTTGTCCGTGTTTTGTGTGTGTTTTGCTCCTCATGTGCCTTTCTGTGTTTTCTTATTTGGTCATTTTCCTGTCCTTGTTTAGTTTAATTATGATTCCATTCAGCTCTGTTCTATTAATTACCCTTGTATTTAAGTTCCTGCCTGTTCAGTTTCCCTTTTGTCTGGTCTACTCATTACGTGGATGTGTTTCCTGCTGTCTCCTGTGTTTATGTACCCTGTGTTCCATGGATTAAAGACTGTTTCGTATATTCCTCGTCTCCTCGCTCCTTAGTTCCGGTTATCCTCGTGTGTGTGTCGTGACAGACATGGTGTGAACTCGCCTATATTTCGCATTTCGCTGTGTAGCAAAGTTCAAATTTGGTGAACTCTAACCTGCAAATTCGTGTCACGTGAATGCGTGAGACCAATAGAAGATCAAAACGTCTAAAAGTGATATTGAAAACAAATAAAAACTGAAAAATAAATAATAAACTGAAATTTGTTCAAATCTTTTGTAAATAAGCTAAGATAGCGCTAACCCTAAACTTCAACTTCCCGCTCTATTAACTTTCTAAAGTAGAAAATACAAGTCCAAATACACTTATAATAACTGGCAACACGGTGCACCCACGCCCTCACTCACAATTCTCTCAAGCCTCATTCACTCTGCCAGCGTCTCGCAGCGATCATTTTCATACTACGGGCGCTAAACATTCTTGCAAACTGTCTAAACTTAATTATACATGCAGACACTCATATGATGAGCTTTAAACAGCAGATTAGTCAATTAGATAACACATTTTATTTTTGAACATGAAAAATTTACAGAGGTCCGGACCTTGGTGTCCTCATAGCTGGCTACGGGCATGGTTGAGAGCGTATTCTACACAGACATCATACAAGTCTATTATATTTATTTTTAATATAGTGTTCCGTCAATGTCCGTGTTAATTTATAAAATACAATTATTATTCTAAAAAACTCCACTCTTTCTGGTTGGGGAGGCCAATGGGGTGGCCAGTGTCATTTTAGGGGTGGCCGTGTCCCCCCCCCAGACCGCCCTAAAAGTTCATTTAAAACATTTATGAATTTGAATATGTATTAACTAACGAAAATATTTAGGCATTGTGTGTTTAGTGTAATAATGAAGCAATAATTTAATACATAAAATATACATTTTAAATAATTATGTCCTTTGTTTATTGTTAGACTCTAACATGATAAAAAAAACACTATTTGAAAATAATGCTTAGAAGTAAACAAGAAGTAATTAATAGATATGAATTAATGATTTATAAGTAAAATATTTGTTAGCTGTTGAATACATAAAATATACATTTTAAATAATTATGTCCTTTGTTTATTGTTAGACTCTAACATGATAAAAAAAAACACTATTTGAAAACAATGCTTAGAAGTAAACAAGAAGTAATTAATAGATATGAATTAATGATTTATAAGTAAAATATTTGTTAGCTGTTTTCTTTATCAAAACAATATAAATGTAAATTACTGCTTTATAAACATAGTTTAAAATGTAAACAAAACCAAAATACAAGGTTGTTAAACATATTTATTTATTTATTTGTTTATTTATTTATTTATTTATTTATATAAGTCCTCTCACTTTCACTCTGTCATATTTTTTTATAAATACATCTTTGGGAAATTAATGTGGCATTTTGGACTTGTAGCAGGTGAGAAATACTTATAACGATTGGATGTTATTACAATGTTATTACAAACTTAGACATTTAAAACCATATTTGTGCTAGCTGCAATCCTCTTAATTTGTTCTCACATGCCAGCCTATAATTTATTGTGAGAGCTTCAATAGCACACTTATCTTAGAGATCCATTCAGTCGCCACACTGTCTGAAAGATGAGCCTAGACCGGAGCACGTTGACTACCTTTACTGAGATGTGAAAACTCGTGTCATACTGTACGCATGAATCTTTTTATTTCTTTTTTTATTTAAATTTTTTTCTTCTATTGCCTTTCCCACAGGGAACCAGACCAAATCCTGCCATTAGTTGCTCCCAAGTTTGGTATTGACTTTTGGAATAACAGCTTTGCTGCCATGGCGTGATTTATGATGATGCACATTATTGATCACTTAAGGAGATATTAAGGTATTCAGAAATAAACGTGATGGTCTCATCATGGACGGCACAAGAGGCGCCAGGCCAGAGGAAAGTCTTTCAGCATTAATTAGCACGTCTGCGGATTGCTTTTCCTCTGACTGTCTCAGTACTTTTAGTGAGACTTGTGTGGGATGTGGCCTCAAATAAGCATTCTGATCATTAGTGTGTTTCTCAATAGCAAAAATAGGATTACGTTTAATTAGAAACATTTAACCTCATAAAAACTGGACAGTAAAGTTCAGTTTAATTTATGATATTTGGTTTTCAGTTCCAACAATGTAAACTCTATTTTAAAAAGATTTGTGAAATGACATAAAACACGGGGTATATGAAGCTGACAATGTTATACTGAGTTCCAGAGGGCACTTGGGAATCAACCAGGCCAGGTACATTACTGCTGCTTTAGCAGAAAACTCCATTGAGAAGTTGTAAATTTTTTAGCCGAGAGTTCACAGGCTGAGAGACGCAAGGAAGACATTGGTCTCGCCAGTCTGGAACCGCCTTCATTTGAGCTGAAGTGGAAATTACTGACTCAATCAATAAACAAAGCCAAAGTGTTGAAATATTTATCTGCATGCTAATCCATCGCGGTCTATTATCTAAACATCACTCATCCAAGTTTGGAGTAATTCCGAAAGCCATTTATGGATGTTAGTACACCTCCTGATGGACGCTGGGCCACGCGGCCCTCAGCGTGGAGCCATTAGTCCCTGCTGGTGTCAATAAGAGAGATGAAATATCCGGAGGCGTCTCCCACTCGGAGTCAGTAGCATCATATCAGAGGAAACTTACTGTACCAGTGTTTCTTCAGTGTTGTAGATTTAGCTATTTTTTATACATATATTAACATGGTAACATTATAATACTTTTTATTTAAATATATCTAAAAAAAAATCAGTAGTTGATTCAGTTAAATTTGTGAACATGTGGATTTGAATATGCATTAACTAATGAAAGGATTTGGGCATTACATATTTAACACTAATAATAAAGGAACGATTGAAGAAATAAAATATACATTTTAGATTACTATTTGTTATTTGTTTATTGTTAGAAACTAATATGATTAAAAAAACTGTTTGAGAATAATATTTACATAAACAACAATGAATTAATATATATATAAATTAATAATTTAAATTATGAATAAAAGTTATTTAAATCATATGGTCAGTTTTTTACGGTCTGATTTCATTCTTTTTTTGTACACTAATAATAATAATAATAATAATAATAATAACAAAACAACAATAATATATTATTTATAATGTATTCTTCTTCTTCTTTACTAATAATATTTAGTTAAGAAGCTGAAAAGGAATAGCATCTGAATTTTCCTGAAATTTTAAGAAACCATGTCATTGTAATTTTTGCTGTTTAAAGTTAAAATTATGGTAACACTTTACAATAATTTCCTTAGTTAATCTTAGATAACTACATAAGTTAACATGAACTAACAATGCATCTTCTAAAGCAATAATTAATCATAGTTAAATATATATATATATATATATATAATCTGCTAATGCTATTTAATTAACCTGAGCTAACATGAACTAACAATGAACAGGTGTATTTTTATTAACTAACATTAAAGGGATAGTTCACCCAAAAATGAAAATTCTGTCATTACTCACGCTGTGATCAGCGGCAGCTGGAGGCAATAATCGCATGCCAATGTGCATTGGCTCGTTTAGTTTACACTCGAAGTAGATTGGTCTCTCTAAGCGAGATCCCAATTTCGTCGGTCATCCGACGTGACGTCGAGAGTGACCGACTGAAAGGGAACTAACCAGTAAATACAACACTTAATCAGGAACACACAACTACTGTAGATTATGGATGTTGTGTTTGTTTTTGTTGTTTCAATGGTTAAGGGAAGTTAATTACTATAATAGGGAGAAATATTGGTAGGGATTATTTAGTCTCTTAATTGTGGATGAAACATGTCTCTGCCAGCCTCCACCTTAATCTGTGCTCATTTTCCCAGCCAAGAATGTAACCACATATTCAAGACTGTGGGGACCATTTGAAAAACAGCAAGAACAAAAACAGTGATGGCAAAATAAATAAATAAATAAATAAAAACAGTGATATCAGTCATAGCAAAAAGGGAATTAACCACTATTATGAATACTGGGTGTCCACCTTAACTTCTTTGTTATTTAGGGCTATAATTCCAGGAAAAGCAGGGCTTTACTTTTTCCTTTTTACCTGCAAACCCTCTGAACTTCCAGTGTCTTTGTCTCTAGACTCAACTCTGTCTCTCTCTCTGTGTGTGTGTGTGTGTGTGTGTATGCATGAGTTTTCCGGTCTGCTTTATTGTGTGTCCTTTTTTAGCTGAAGAGTCTAGCCTAATATTATTGAATAATGTGTATTGAGTGACTGTTTGCATGTTATATTAAATCTGAGCTCAGTCTGAGAGTTGAGCTTTCTGTCTAGCGTTCATTCCCCAGCCTCATAAGCAGATTTAAAGCTGACGGTAATGATGAGGGTTAAATACCTGGTGAAACAGTCTTCTTGTGTAGCTTTATACCCATAAGACCTCTGTAATAAGGCTCTGATAAAGGTTTAACTAATCCCATTCCATTTAATACAGATATATTCCCGGACCTCTGGTAAACAGGTCGGGGCCATTGTGTTTACCATGCTTATCCAGACAGTAATCAGCATTCATAGTGTCATCATGGGTTTGCATAGCTTTACTTTTAAAATACTGTACTGAAAAGGTTAATGCTGCGGCATTTCACAGTTTATGACACTTAATAAAGATTAATTCCATTCATACTCCAAGAGTAAATGGTGTCAGCAATTCTTAATTACAAAAGGTTAATGAGGTCGGCCCATACTGTGAGGAACTGATGAAACAGTCTTTTATTTAGAAGGTGGACTATTCTACATACAGCAGAGAGAATCGGATGTCTCCAAATACATTAAAGTTGGCGGATCAAAACAAAATTCACTAAATAGTTGTAATACTTTTGTGCATAGTATTTCAGAATTTCAGAAATCTGCATCTTATTTACTAACCACTCACAATCCAATTTAACTGGGCCTAAATGCACAGCAGGTATTTAAATCAACTCATTGTTACTCTTCGCAAACACAACTGCTTTCTATGTAAATTAGGCTCATTATAGATTATGCGTCATTGACAAACCTCAGCAGTATTTGCCTGGTGCAAGTAACTTTGTGCCATTACTGCCCGATGAAAGTGAGACGCAAGTGCAATTTCATTTATATATGTGTACGTTTTGCAATCATGGTGGGAAGAGCGCCATAATCAGGCATGTATCCAGAAGCATGGAGCAGACAAGCACACTTCAGGGTTTTTAAAGAGCAGATTCAGGTGTCTGGACTGTAGTGGTGGATCAATGCTGTACAGTTCCAGTAAAGTCTGTCATATCGTAGTGGTCTACTGTATTCCCCGCAACTTAGCACTCAGAACATGTCTGCAAGATAGGGAACTGAGCAGAGCAAATCACCTGAGCTGTTAAAGCCATACTATGTACTTTTTTGACCTTAAAATAATGTCTCTAAAATTATTTCAGTGGTAGAACACCTCTTAACAGGACAAATTCTACTGCCACTGCTACATGAGCAGCCTGCTAGCCGCTAGAACCACACTCTGTAAGTTTCGTGTTCGGGTTGGTACACACAGCTCTGCCCATCCCCTGCCAGCGGAAGAGTGTGACCTACTTTACGGCATACGTCACATATTTTACTTGTTGCCTGGGTTGAGTTGCCAACAGCTAATTTTAAGATGATTCCTAAAATTAAAACATACAGTGTTTTGTTACAAGTCCAAAAGTCATACCATCGCACTGATTATTTATGTTTTGTTATATAGCTATAACAAAGTAAGTGTCACGGTGCTACTGTGTCGGAGCGAGGAGACTTAGGAGCATTTACAACTAGGCAAGTCTTTATTTATCCAAGGAACAAGGAACACACACGTAGCAGGGGATAGACGAACAATACCGTACCCTAGACATGGAAAAACACAGGGCTTAAGAAACAAGGAACTAATTGGGACACACCTGAAATCAATGAACATAATTGACACAAGGGAGAAACTAGGTCACGGGGAGAACATGGGGAGAAAAACACAAGACACGGGAACACAGGACTGACAGTAAGATGTCATGACATCAGTTGTAGTGGCTAGATGGAAAGTAAAGTCTGTAACCTAGAGCGCTCCCAAAATAGTGAACAGTTTTCGGGCACTGGCTGTAACCATGTGTACCATGTCTCATTCGACACCCAAGATCCAAAAACTAATTCCCCAGTCTACTTCACATCTGAATGGTTATTCAAATAAAGAGGCTTTACAGCTTTATAAACTTATGACAATGTCCGATGTATAGGCTATTATGGACATTATGGCTACATGATTATGTGGACAACATTTTATTCTATTATACAAATTACACCCTTTGAAAACAATGCTACATACGAACTATGCAAGCAAAAAAAACCAAAAAGAACTAGACAAACATACTACCTGTCAGACTCTGTTCCATGTCTCGTGTTGTGTTTTCCTCCCCCACGTGCTCTATGTTTATTTTTATGCCCATATTTGTTTTTTCCCATTACTGTCCTTATGTTCATTTGTTCCAGGTGTTCCTTGTTTAGTTCATTTGATCCCAGGTGTGTCCCATTAGTTTCTGTGTATTTAAAGTGTGTTCTGCCCCTCGTTTCCCGTCCGCTGTTAAATGTCATTTCGTGTTCTGTGTTTCCCGTGTTCCTGTGTTCCCAGCTTTGTTTTTCATTAAAGACTTTGGAATTTACTTTACTCCTCGTTTCCTCGCTCCTTCGTTCCTGTGCTCCCAGTGTGAATCGTGACACTACCGTTCTTTTTGTCATTGTAGTTTTCAATTCTGGAGTAACAATAAATAAAAATATGAAATGATATTTGTAGAACATAGTGTAACACGGGCTACTTTACCTGGTCGGTGGACACGGTTTCCAAACTCCATTTCTCCATTCACCGGTTCCATCAGCTTAGTCAACAAATTCATGTGTATTGCGCTGCCCACGGGCAAGCTTAGCGACAGTATTTACGACACTGGTAACCGACAATTGCGCTTATCAACCACATGGGGGAACCTTGAGCAAAAGTTAGGCTACATTGCATGGTGTTGCTTTAAGAGGGTCATATGATGCAATTTCAAGTTTTCCTTTCTCTTTGGAGTGTTACAAGCTGATGACCACCAACACTGAAAAGAAAAAACGGAAACCTGTCCTATTTATTTCTCCTCTAAATTTGATTTGATTTTTATTAGGGTAATTCTCTAAAATGTGCAATCTACCAAATTATGTAGGGTGAATGTGAACAAATCAAGTACTACTTAATTTTTTTATTTTTTTTTTTACAAATTAAGTTCCATGTATTTTTCAACTGGTCGAGGATTATGTGGGATTTAGAAACTAATTGGTAATATATGCAATACTTTTTAGAGAGAATAATTAGTACAGTAATCTAATTACACTTTTGAAGATGTGATCAGTTGCTAGTAATGAATTACTTTTTTCTTTAGAATAACTTACAGAACAGTTATAGCTAGTACAATATTATATTTACAATATTTTACAGAAAAATTATATAAATTAAATGGATTATTCCTGTCAGAGAACCATTTAAAATCATTTGAGACTACTTAAATTCATGGTGTTGCATTTACTTGAACACATTATGTTTGCATAACTTAAATCATAAAACCATGTAAATGTAAACACACTTATAAACACACTTCTCTCTCTCTCTCTCTCTCTTCAGTGAATGGAGAAAACATGGTGCAGCAACATGCAGTTCTTTTTACAATATTTACCAGCAGGGGTTGACAAGGCCATGCTAACTAATAAATCTTCACCCCTTTGGGTATAAGGCAACTATTCATTCAGACAACCTAACAACTACAAATATGTTATTTTGCATAGAGTAGCCTATTAAACCTAAGTTTCTGAACACTTGCCAGCTTGAGAGCTATGATTTTGACATATTTACAGCTAGTGACCAAACAATTCCAGTTCACTCTCCACAAAACCAGAAGTGTTGTTCTTGTAATTCATCACAGTCAGCTCAGCCAGTGACCTCTCTTTGTCTTCTTCTGGCTCCCTGCATCTCCCTGTAACCCAGTAGAGACAGAAATAAGATCAACTCCACTCTCCACTTGACTCAGTTCATCCCAGTCCTGACATCAAACGCATCGATTGAACAGCCTGCTCTAGTGAAGGTGAAGTGATCAGCACAACCATCGATTTCTCACATCACTCCTGAGCTGAAAGCAAACACTAGTCACTGTCAGACACGGCTCCCTCCGAGGGGCATGAAGACAACCCTCTTAAATGTGCAAAACCACTAAATATATTCTAGCCTGGATGTACGATGTGATTGTTATTTCCATCTAATGAAAGGTATTTTAAATTTAATATATTACAATAAGTAAACCAAAAATGAAACATCTATCATTAACACACCCTTACGCACCAAAGGAGTTATTTAGAACATTTATCTAAACTTCTCTTTACATACATGTGAATGCAGTTTCACTGAGGAAAGAAGAAAAGAAAAGAAAAAAAAACGGTGTAGAAATTTCACTAGTTTCACAATTTTGTTAGTAAATTTCACAAATAAACCAACAAGTAACACATTGAATTAAACATGACAATTTTAATTGATGTAATTTCAATTCAAAATCTTAAAAAAAAAAAACTTGGACTAAAATCATATTCTAGTTCATTTATTATTTAATTTAATTTAATTTAATTATTGGGGATACAGCTTGAACATTCTGCTATTGGTAACTGCCGTATCGTTACACACACACACACACACACACGTTTGGAACTACATGAGGCTTATGACTGATGGCACACATTCCACATTCCCTCATCAATATGTGAAGATACAGAGACTGAACATAAAAATGACAGTTTCGTTGTGAGAACATGCTGAGAGCTTGTGGCCTTCATTGCATTCAAGGACAAGCGTGTCAAGTGCGACCCATGTTATTAAATTAAAAATTAAATATTAAAACCACGGGCCCTCAGGCTACGACTGGCACCTATATCATGTTTAGGAAGAGTGACAGGTCTTTGTCTAACGGAAGCACACAGGTGATTTTTACTGAGATCCTGTTCTATCCCTGGAAACTTCTCCAGTGTGGAAAGAACATGCTTTCTTACAAAGCACACAGACTGCTAAATAACCGCTTTGTTAGTTTAGCGCTTACATTTCTGCAGGTCAGAGCATCTGTATCTGTTGTAGTGGTTCATGTTCTGATGCTAAATTATCCAGATGCATGCACACAAAGAACAACTGTTGTTTATTCAGCTTCTGCTGAATATTGATATCATACTTTTGGACAAAACGGTATTGTTGTTTTTAACTTAATTATTCATTATTATTGTTGTCTTTTGGACTGATTTTAGGGTTATAGGTATTTGTATATAAAGTGCACACATACATTTAAGACAATTTAGATAATTATATTCTGTTTTGATTGCCGCAATTTATTGCTATTATTATTATTATTATTATTACAAGAATTTATTTTCGAAGGCACATTTTTTGCTCACTTCCTCAGATTAGTGGGGGTTTTGTGGCACGCAGTGAACATGCTGAAGTGCAGGAAGCTTCAGCGTCAGTATTTTAGATCTTCCTGGTAGTGACGGTAAGATGCTAAAGTGTGCTGGATGGAGTCACATCCATTTAATATATTTCATGACCTCCACAATGTACCAGACACAAGGTTTAAAGCGGAGCTTTAATTCCATCCAAGTCGCTGAAGTAATATTTCACATTTACTTGTGTTTGTATGTCAACATGAAATAGCATTCAGAACCCGACATCTTTCTCTGAGTGAAATTCAAGTTTTTGTCCAAACCAAAACGGAAAATGTCTTTAAGGAAAGTATTGTTGAAGTCTACCAAATGACACAATTTACAAAAGTCCGCCACATAATCCTCAATGGGCCTGTTAACTTGGCGGAGGTGAACTAGACGATCTGCTGGGTTCATGGTAGGGGTCGTGTATTCTGTAACGATTCAGTCCACTGAAGGCGAGCGTAGTGAGAACCCAAGTGCAGTTTAATTACAGGTGAAATTCAACAAGAAAAAAAAAAAAAGTTGGGTGGGATTTAATGTAATCCATTAGAAATATATCACATGGTTATATGGTTATATTATATATATATGTGGATGGAGTCTGTAACGATTCAGTCCACTGAAGGCGAGCGTAGTGAGAACCCAAGTGCAGTTTATTTACAGGTGATCCAAACTCCAAACATAATCCAAACAAGATACACAGACTAGAGACACAGACTTGACTTGACGAGGCATGAACAGACTTGACTAGGCATGAGCAGACTTGACGTGGCATAAACAAACTAGACTCACCGACAGCGGGTTACAACTTCAATACACGACCAGAGACAATGGCAACAAGATGGCTACTTATAACAGACAAGGAGGGTCACATGACATGAACAAACCAATGGGAAACAAGACATGACTAAGACTACCAATCAGAACATGACACATACACAAGGCAGACTCTAGAAGGGCGGCCATTTTTTGAAGAGACTCTTGTGTGGCGGCCATCTTGCAACGAAGCTCTTCAGTGGCAGCCATGTTGAGAAGAATCTCCTGAGTGACCGGCATGATGTGAGCAGGCTCTGGCTTGGCAGACGTGACGTGAAGAGGACTTGGCGTAGCAGACATGACGGGAGCAGGCTCTGGTTTGGCAGACGTGACGTGAGCAGGCCCTGGGGTAGCAGACATGACGTTAGCAGACTCTGGCTTGGCAGACA
>NW_015632724.1:461470-465945 GCF_001515625.1 Sinocyclocheilus rhinocerous
TTCTAAACGCTTCGCTAGTGCTCGCCATAGTAGGAAAGAAAAAGCTCTTACTTTGCTTTTTGGAATGCACGCTTCAAACAGACCGGTCAGTGAAGACGAAGAAGAGAATGATGTGTGCTCCCGGCGCTTATTTATACTATAGTCGCACCGGTAGTGACGTCATGGCTGTCGCCGGCCAACGAGTTGGTGTTTTTCTATGTATGCTTCAGACACGGGTCACGACGAGGCGTTCCCCATAGCGACCCCTAGAGGACGCAGTTCGAAGTTCCCATGAAAGGGAACCCAAACACCAAACCCCACATTACAGAGGGTAGCTTATATAAAGGTGTCGGTTTGTCTTTTGAATACTGAATATTGTAATAGCAGTTTCTGTAATGTTCTGAAAACCAGATATAATGTTTTAAAGCAAGACAATATAAATATTTCATTATCACCCCTATGTTCACTTATTTGTGATATTGTTATAGAACACTGCAAAAGGTTATTTTCTTGCTCAACATATTTATCTTGTTTTTCAGTACAACTTTTTTTAAAGTTCTAATTTTGCTCCTTTGCTTCTTTCTTCCTTTCTTTTAGCAGTGAACTTATTTTGAAAGTAAACCAGTATTTTAAAAATAATTTTTCATTTATTATGTCATGCAATATACATGAAGAGAATAGTAGAAATAATATAAATAATCTATACAGCTAATTATAATTACTACACATAACTTATTAACCCTATCTCACACTCCAAAAGAAAAAAATATATATATTTTTTTGCAATTTATCCATTTAGCTAAGTAACCACACTCTCAAACACGTCGCAGCATATCTGTAGGAACTTCTGAACTTGTTGGTAGTTCTTGAAAATAATCTCCCGAGGAGAGATGAGTTTCTCTAGTCCCATCATTCCTTTCGCAAAAATTATTGTTGCCACCCTCTTTGCTGTCATGGTTCAGTGAATTCTCTGCCTCCATGGCTGCCCATGAATCTAAAGTGAGTGAGGTTTAGCCCCGCCTCCTCAGACAGCGACAGCTGCCTCATCGCTTCTTAGCGCTTATATCACCAGCTGATTAACATGTCAACTCTCACACACGACGTGTGTGATTGATGTGACTGATACATGAAGTTAAAGTATGTATTGTTCACTTTTAATGCTTTTACAGAGCATCATGCAAAACAACTATAAAAATGTTAATCTTTTCACAAGTAAAGCTGTTAAAAAGCAGGTTATGTAAACTCTACACTTTCGTGAAATATTATACTGAAAGAAATACATAATTCAATAGACGCCATGCAGGTATTCAATCAGGCTAGAGTGAATCATGAAGAAAATTAATCATGTATTCAAATTACTGACAGCACTGTGAAATTCTTGAGGTCATTGAGAAATTCACAGTAATGTCTTGTGTTTTCAGAAATAATCATTAAATGAACTGTGAAAAAAAAAACACTAATGTTGATGCGCTTATATTCCGTCTGTATATTCGGTCTATAAATAGATCACAAATGACTGGACACTAACCCAGTATTTTTTTTAACAAGCAATTACAATTATAAATCAAATGCAATGTTTTAAATATTTTAGATGTAAAAAAAAAATATGTGTAAACTTTTATAATTATCCATAACATTTATATTAGCATTGCATTAAAAACAAACAAACAAACAAATAAATAAATAAAGTTTTAAACACACATCATGTTTAGCAGTAACTTCCTGTTATTTTTAATATCTGTCGAACACCATTTCTAATTGTAGATGTTTTTTACTTCATCATGTTTATTTATTTTAATAATTTCTTAATTAATTACTTCTAAAATGACTGAAAGAAACATTTGTCAATGTAACATTTGTCAAAAGGGTTTACTGGTTACTGTACTTACCAGTTGTAATATATCTTGAACTCCCGTGTGACAGAACCCTAATGCGAGAGTAAATATTTAATTCCTGAACCTGGACTAATTTCTCTCTGTCAAACATGTGTTTCATTTTTGATGTTTTTTCTATGTTCCCACCAATTGTTTGATCATCAAAGAGCTTTAATTACACCGTTTCAAAGTCTCTTCTAATTGCATGGAAAATCCTGAGATATGTTTGCCCTTCAAAAAGCAAAACAAGATAACAGTTTGGATGTTATATTTAATAATAAAAAAAGTGTGAATGGCACTTAATCTATCTGACTAAATAAATAAATAAAATACAATAAAAATAAATAAATAAATAAATAAACAAACAAAAGAGACGGTACAAAACAGAAAATAAATCAGACGTGAAATACTGATGTGCAGATACATTAGAAAGTGAAAATGTCTTAGTTATTTAGTTATTTATATTTAATTAAATGTCTTTGTTAATTTGAAGTTCCCTGTTATTTTTGATCATAAACAATTAGTTACATTACAGTTTCCAAAGCTTGCTCGTAATTCCAATTCTTTCCCTGTGGTACTGTGTATAAAGGCAGTGACCTCTTTCACACTTGTTTCATGTCAGAATAAATCGGAAATTAGAGACAACAATCTTAAATGGAGTGAAATGGTGTGTAACAGGTTAAAATATGCTTTTGCTCTCTGAAAAAAAACAAAACAATGAAACATTCCCTGAATGAAAATGAAACCATTAAACATGGAGACACACATTCGGTAGGGTAATGGCTTCCATTAGAGCATATTAGCCTCGCCTTTTTTATCTGTCTTAATTTTCGATTGATTCATCTTCAATATATGTTAGCGCCACTTCAGTGGCTGTGTTTCGAGATATTATTTAAAGCTTGATTAGAGTCTTGTTCTTTATGGGATTTTAAGAAGTTCCATTAAATCCTGGGATACGTGGTTCTGTTTCGAAGGAAAATACTCTGACTTTACAACTTGCTGGCAAGCTCTTTCACTCCTCAGATACTGTAAAATAGTTCTTATGCATTGAAATGCTAATGAATGTTAATTAATTGCTTGCTCAGACCACATTGCTGCTGTAAAGAGTCAAGACACATCTGTCTCATTAAATTAAATCCAATGGCATCAATAAAGCTTTTAAACTGTATGTAGAAGAGAGACTTTTCTGTCAAAGTCATGCTTTAGGTTTGACAAAATGAAATATTAATTACTGCCTTTTGCTTTTCCATCTCATGCTGTATTTTTCAGCGCAAGGTTCTCCAGCTGTGAATGGGGTATAGATGGCAGGGATGGGGCGGTCAGGGGTTTTGGGGATTGCGACAGCAGTAGGTGGTCTTCTTACAAATTTTTTTTCTGTAGTTGAACTCATGGATTTTAATATTAAACATTGACACTGCTGGATCTGGTAGGCAGGGTGCTGTGTCTTATTATGTGTAAAATATTTTTATTGTGATGCATCGTATCTTAGAGTAACAATTGCTGTGCATGTTCTGGAGAGTGGCCGTTTTTGTAATTTTTTTGGACAAGGCACAGTTTGTTTAAGCTTTAAAGTCAACATAAATTCAACTGGTCCTACACATTCCTGGTCTTATTATACATGATTATCCGCCGCTTGGTACTACAAAGAGAGAGAGACAGAGAGTAAGAGAGAAAGAAGAAATGTTTTTGTAATATTTTATGTTTTATTTGTCCCCATTATATTTATGTTTCGCACATTATCAGTTGTGAATGCAATTTCATGTTGACTTTAAAGCTATTTATGCCATTTTCATGCCAGCAAACACAAAATGTTCCCACTATCCAACATAAATCAGAGAAATGGGTGTCCTGAGAAATGCCAGTGTCTCTGTGACAGCCCTGGGTTGTGTAAAAACAGCACAAAAATGACCGTGACCCCAGTGTTTCAGCCCATCAGAAAACTTGGAGGCTCCTCTCTACCTGTGAATTGTTTGGAGCATTTGGGTTTGCTGTCGTGTCTTTGGAGGGCTGGGTTGTGAATTGAGGAGACGGTGTCATTCAGTGTCATGGCTCGTATTGCTTATAGCAGTTTGAAAAAGAGCTCTGGCGTGCTTTGCAGAAGCATTAATTCAGATAATTAAACAATAGGAAAGAGCTGGGATGGTTGTAACTATATTTGTTTTAATAATTTGTAACTTTATTTGGTTAGTTATTTATTTGTTTATTATTTGTTTATTTGTTTGTTTGTTTGTTTGTTTTTGTTTGGTTGGTTTGTTTTCAAATTCCAAATTTTCCAAATTCCACCCATGTAATGACATTATTTTATGCAAAATGGTAAGAAATGGAGACCCAATTTTGTGCAAAACATAGACATTTTATTCTAAAACAGCAAAATTATTTTTAATAATAATAATAATAATAATAATAATACAACTTATATTTTAAAAATCTGAAAAATTACTAAGACACCATGAAATGTTTTATGATACATTTTGCAGATGTCATTACTGCACAATATACATATTTAATATTTATACATTAAAAAAATCATATTTAAAACATTTAATACGTATGTTTAAAGGATGCAATGTCAGCATACGATTGTATTTGCTTGTTTGCTTTGTTTTCTTTCTTTCTTTCTTT
>NW_015632724.1:469938-471738 GCF_001515625.1 Sinocyclocheilus rhinocerous
AAAAAAATAAATAAAATAAAATAAATAAATAAATTACTAATACTACTAAGAACAATTCCAATTTTGTTCAAAAAAGGCAAAACATAGACATTTTATTCTAAAACAGCAAAATTATTTTTAATAATAATAATAATAATAATAATATTACAACTTATACTTTAAAAATCTGAAAAATTACTAAGACACCATGAAATGTTTTATGATACATTTTGCAGATGTCATTACTGCACAATATACATATTTAATATTTATACATTAAAAAAATCATATTTAAAACATTTAATACGTATGTTTAAAGGATGCAATGTCAGCATACGATTGTATTTGCTTGTTTGCTTTGTTTTCTTTCTTTCTTTCTTTCTTTCTTTCTATATATTTATATTTATTTCAAGCCATTTTTACAATTCCAACCCATTTCATAATTGTATTCAAAAGGGTAACAAATTGAGACAAAGTTATTATTCATTGAACATTTTGCCATCTACAAGAGTTCTGCATCAATGATGTCAAACATGTGACATTTGACAAGTGGGGGGAAAAAAGAGGCTTGGAACAACGTGAGGACAAGCAAATTATTTTTAGGTGAAAAATTTCAAAAGTAACCCATTTCATAATTGTATTCAAAAGGGTAACAAATTGAGACATTTTACTCTAATAAATAATGAAATAATAAATATAAAATACTATCACCACCACCAACAATACTACTACTACTAATAACAATTATAAAAACAACAATTTCCCCAGTTCCACCCCCATTTCATAATTCAATGAATAATTACAGTAATTGTCAAAAAGGCATTTTATTCAAACAAATTGGACTAATAATGATGATGATGATGACGACGATGATGATGATAATACTTTTAAAAAATCTGAAATATTACTAAGATACCATAATACTGTATATGTTTGGATATATTTAGCAGATGTCATTATTGAACTGATAAAACCTGCTGTAGCCCATATGTTTAAAAGATGTAACATCTGCACAAGATACTATTTTTGGCCGCTCAGAATGTCATTCTTAACATCAATTAGCAGTAATTCTTATAAAGCATCACCTAAAGGGCAGGCATGACATCAAACTCATAAAAATCCTGAACCAATCTCAGTAAATGAGTCCAGTCAATGTCAGATGATCATTCCCAGCTGTGTTGTGACATCGTAGTGAGATCCAGACGCCACTGAAGCACACAACATGACATCTATTGAGAGGCTAATCTCAGACTGCAGTCATCAGGACCCCACAGCGTCAAGAACCACACTGCAGTGCATGCATTTCCAACCTTGCGTGATACATAAAACTATATACACACTGTACAATTTGACCGCTTTAAGGTGTTCTGAATTGTATTCAGTATGAATGTTTAAAAGTACTAAAACGAGACAAAATGAGTTAGAGAATTTAGAGGTTAGAGAATACCATCGTACACGGCTTTGAGATATTATAGCTCAGATCCTTTTTGATGAAATTGAAGAATTTCATGTGCTCATATTAACTATCATATTAAATTCATATGAAATCATATTAAAATCTTTGTCTATTGATTGCACACTTTGGTATCTTGGCAAATCTGAGCACAGTGAGACATTGTTCAAGAGGTTAAATTACTGTGGTCTGTTTCTCAAGAGCCTTAATATATATATATATATATGAATGAAAAGTTATTATTCATTGAACATTTTGCCACAAGATCTACAAAAAAAATCTACAAGAGTTCGTCTCGGGTTACTTATGTAACCATGGTTCCCTGAGGGGAACGAGACACTGCGTCCTCTAGGGGTCGCTATGGGGAA
>NW_015632724.1:475346-479990 GCF_001515625.1 Sinocyclocheilus rhinocerous
TTTCTTTCTTTCTTTCTTTCTATATATTTATATTTATTTCAAGCCATTTTTACAATTCCAACCCATTTCATAATTGTATTCAAAAGGGTAACAAATTGAGACATTTTACTCTAATAAATAATGAAATAATAAATATAAAATACTATCACCACCACCAACAATACTACTACTACTAATAACAATTATAAAAACAACAATTTCCCCAGTTCCACCCCCATTTCATAATTCAATGAATAATTACAGTAATTGTCAAAAAGGCATTTTATTCAAACAAATTGGACTAATAATGATGATGATGATGACGACGATGATGATGATAATACTTTTAAAAAATCTGAAATATTACTAAGATACCATAATACTGTATATGTTTGGATATATTTAGCAGATGTCATTATTGAACTGATAAAACCTGCTGTAGCCCATATGTTTAAAAGATGTAACATCTGCACAAGATACTATTTTTGGCCGCTCAGAATGTCATTCTTAACATCAATTAGCAGTAATTCTTATAAAGCATCACCTAAAGGGCAGGCATGACATCAAACTCATAAAAATCCTGAACCAATCTCAGCAAATGAGTCCAGTCAATGTCAGATGATCATTCCCAGCTGTGTTGTGACATCGTAGTGAGATCCAGACGCCACTGAAGCACACAACATGACATCTATTGAGAGGCTAATCTCAGACTGCAGTCATCAGGACCCCACAGCGTCAAGAACCACACTGCAGTGCATGCATTTCCAACCTTGCGTGATACATAAAACTATATACATACTGTACAATTTGACCGCTTTAAGGTGTTCTGAATTGTATTCAGTATGAATGTTTAAAAGTACTAAAACGAGACAAAATGAGTTAGAGAATTTAGAGGTTAGAGAATACCATCGTACACGGCTTTGAGATATTATAGCTCAGATCCTTTTTGATGAAATTGAAGAATTTCATGTGCTCATATTAACTATCATATTAAATTCATATGAAATCATATTAAAATCTTTGTCTATTGATTGCACACTTTGGTATCTTGGCAAATCTGAGCACAGTGAGACATTGTTCAAGAGGTTAAATTACTGTGGTCTGTTTCTCAAGAGCCTTAATATATATATATATATATGAATGAAAAGTTATTATTCATTGAACATTTTGCCACAAGATCTACAAAAAAAATCTACAAGAGTTCGTCTCGGGTTACTTATGTAACCATGGTTCCCTGAGGGGAACGAGACACTTTCAGTTACACCTTCTCGACATTTTTATTTAATTTCTGCTGTTAACTCTGCCTAATTTTTACCTACTACATTTCCCAAAACAATCAATATACAACAGAACACACTGTGCAATATTGTTTCCCCACAATGCAATGCTGATTTTTATTCATTTATTTATTTATTGTTTTACTGCGATGAAGCAACCATCCATGATTCAAGTGTTTTTTTTTTTTCTCTCTCTCTCTTTTACTCCATAGGTAACATTGTCACACAAAATTAGAATAATGGAAAGTAAATTTTAAGTTTACATTTAAATATACTACTGTTTGAAATTGTTGTGTAATGTACTCTGCCTTACATATTAATAGTAAACCTACTATTATCTACTAGTATCTATTTTTCAGTGTGTACTGCACATCATTTATTAAGCAGTAAGCCAGTATTCCATTCTGAACATAACCTTTGTCTCATCATTGACTCTAGGGTCTCCTAAAGGAATTTTGAGGATTTCAGATGATTTCAAAGAGGCACAGGGACAATTTCGAGGTTACGTCAGCAGGTGCAGCGCAGGGAGCTGTCTGAAAGAAACTTTCTGATGACTGATAGTTTCAAACAGGACTTCAGAGAGACCGGTTCAAAACTTCATAAACTGCAGCTTTCTCCAGTAAATGAACTTGCCGGTCCCCTGTGCACTGCCCTCTAGCTATAATGCAGCAAAATGTTCTCAGTTTGTTTATGAAGGTTCATATTGCATTTTATGTATCAGCTTACAGTGCGTTTCACTTTGATGTGCATCACCAGCTTAAATAGCATAAACATGCCAAACCACTGTGATAAAAGAGCGATGGAATACCGTTTCAGTTTTATAATGGACTGACCATCTTTCTGTTTCCGTATGTTGACACAAACAAGTACATTCACACTCATATTTCTAAACGCATTGTGCAAGTAACAACAAGGCATTACACATTCAATTAGACAAAAATTCACATTTATTTATTTTTAAACAAGTGTAGAACTTTACATCCTTTGTAGAGATGGGCTCCTTAACATGTTTATCAGAGATGGGTTTCATAATTATGCTTATGAGGATGAACTACGTCGACCAGTGCTGTAAAATATTCACAAAAGCATCATTTTTAAAGAATAATTTAATAAATAAATATCCAACCCCAGCTGCAGTAACATGTCTTTAAAGAAGAAGGTCCTCCTTCATGCTCAGCTGTGACATTGTTCATGCTTTGCACAGATTTGCACAAAATAAATGTGTGCAAGGCACGAGAACATGAGAATCTACTAAAACGAACGGATCTGAAGCGGCAAAGCCATTTTCATGAACAGGACAGAGGAATGGCGATGTCTTTTGCAGCGTAGCTCATCATAAACACGCTTCAAATCTTTTTTACATAGTAATCTCATTTTCAAAATCTCTTCATTTGCTTTATATTTAGGGTTGCTCTTGATTCTTTTATAGCAATTTATTTTACACAATCAATACAACAAAATATATTGTTCTATGTTATATCATTACCCTTGACAGTTCCGTGAATGATTGAGAGAATGTAAGGCCTGGGGTTTGTTTGCTAGTGGTCATATGGGGTTTTGTTGATGATTGTAAAAAGGGTGTTACAGGACTCCTTGAGTTCAGTCAGGACAATCTCTGCATGTCTCAAGGTCCTGGAAATTCCATTTTTGTATATAATAAAAAAAGACAAAGCAAAACCGCATTCAAAAGAGAAATATGTGAACATATATGTACATCCTTTGAGAAACATATGCACTGGAACGAGAAATACTTTTTTTGTTGGCTTAATTGTATTTATTTATTTTAAATGTGAAACTGTATTTCTATAACCAGGCCCACACGGAATCTGCAACCGCAGAAAACTGGAGATTTCCTCAAAACTAGAAGGCCCTCATTCACAAAGTTAGACTGTACACTTCATCTGACCCTTGCTTGTTTGCTTATTAAATAATTGTGGCTAATTTGATTACATTCAGCTACCAAAAACAGGGTAACAATTAAAAATTGCAAAAATATGTTTCCCTATTAGTGTTTTCTGTCTTGTTTTCCAGTAAAAATTCTTAAAACATTTTTTTTAACAAAATAGTATACTTGCTGAAATATGTCTTGAACTAAGATGTTTCTTACCCCATTGGTAAATGTTCTTCTTCTTTTTCTTTTCTTTTCAGCATATACCTTAACTCTTGTGCTTTGCTGAAAATCATGTACCTAATGTGGTGTTGCCAGCCATTTAAGAATTGTTTACAAATGTCTTGTTATGCTATATTATCACCAAATCTTGGATTCAATCTTTCCGTCCACTTGTTTTCTTTCAGTTGGTACAGATTTTGTATTTATTTTTGGAACTGAATGATTGTGGGCTTCATTGATCTGAGTTGCCAAGTCTGTGCTTACTTTTAGACTGTTGCCGCAGTTTTTTTTTTTTTGTCTGTGGGTTAAAGCAAAATTCCCTGCCCCCCTGGAATGTGATTTTGATCAAGTACGACCTCCATGGAACACAATTTTAGTGTAATTTTGATTGCCAATTTCCGCTATTGGGCTTGTTTTGGCCATGATTGGGCTAGTTTTGTTACGAAGACCTGGCAACCCTGGCTTATGCACCTCAGTTATTGAATGAAAAGCATTCTTTTTGGATGATTTTCATTCAAAACCTGTGCTAATTGAAAGAAAACATTTTAATAAAAAATATTTGGTGATAATATAGCATAATGGCATAACATAGCATTTTTGACCGGGAATATTTTTTTATCCCCCCAATGGGATAAAAAAAAATACAAATAATAATTCAACATTTTTTTTGAACAAAAATCTTAATATCAGGTTTTATGCATTTTTGCTGTACAAGTAAATGCATTTTTGTAAGGATACCTTTACCAAAAACAAGACATAAGCTTTGTGTGACATTTCATGAGTGACAACTTTCCACTGCAAATTTCCACCTAAAATCAGCACAGAAAATGCAATTAAAAGTCTGCAGATTCCGTCTGGGCCTGCCTGTAACTCGTTGGACAGCAGCGGTACATCTCCATTATGTGTGCAGTTATGTGGGAGGCTAAAAAAGGAAGACCACTCTGCCATCGGTGGATGGGCGGGGCTGTGTACATGGTGGGCGGTGCTTACAGTTTGTTTTAAAGGCTTGTGACCAGCTGCATTTGTCCCTCTCGTACGTCCCCCTCGGGGACACAAGCGTCTTTAGAGACGGGGATGATGAGGCCCTCGCTACTGTCTCTGCTCATCTGATAATACGCGTGCAGCTGCTGGCCTGACCCCAGGTTGGGCATGCTTTTATAGTAAACGTCTTCGCTCGGACTGTGTTTGGATGGCGAGAGGTCCTGGCCAACGTCTAGACTGCTCTCCGAGAACGGCGAGTCTCTGAGGTTTGGCATGCTGGTGTACACCGAGTCTCTG
>NW_015632724.1:481176-491202 GCF_001515625.1 Sinocyclocheilus rhinocerous
CTTTTAATAATGATCCCCCCCCCACCCCCTTTATTACAAGCTACACTTTCAGTTACACCTTCTCGACATTTTTATTTAATTTCTGCTGTTAACTCTGCCTAATTTTTACATACTACATTTCCCAAAACAATCAATATACAACAGAACATACTGTGCAATATTGTTTCCCCACAATGCAATGCTGATTTTTATTCATTTATTTATTTATTGTTTTACTGCGATGAAGCAACCAGCCATGATTCAAGTGTTTTTTTTTTCTCTCTCTCTCTTTTACTCCATAGGTAACATTGTCACACAAAATTAGAATAATGGAAAGTAAATTTTAAGTTTACATTTAAATATACTACTGTTTGAAATTGTTGTGTAATGTACTCTGCCTTACATATTAATAGTAAACCTACTATTATCTACTAGTATCTATTTTTCAGTGTGTACTGCACATCATTTATTAAGCAGTAAGCCAGTATTCCATTCTGAACATAACCTTTGTCTCATCATTGACTCTAGGGTCTCCTAAAGGAATTTTGAGGATTTCAGATGATTTCAAAGAGGCACAGGGACAATTTCGAGGTTACGTCAGCAGGTGCAGCGCAGGGAGCTGTCTGAAAGAAACTTTCTGATGACTGATAGTTTCAAACAGGACTTCAGAGAGACCGGTTCAAAACTTCATAAACTGCAGCTTTCTCCAGTAAATGAACTTGCCGGTCCCCTGTGCACTGCCCTCTAGCTATAATGCAGCAAAATGTTCTCAGTTTGTTTATGAAGGTTCATATTGCATTTTATGTATCAGCTTACAGTGCGTTTCACTTTGATGTGCATCACCAGCTTAAATAGCATAAACATGCCAAACCACTGTGATAAAAGAGCGATGGAATACCGTTTCAGTTTTATAATGGACTGACCATCTTTCTGTTTCCGTATGTTGACACAAACAAGTACATTCACACTCATATTTCTAAACGCATTGTGCAAGTAACAACAAGGCATTACACATTCAATTAGACAAAAATTCACATTTATTTATTTTTAAACAAGTGTAGAACTTTACATCCTTTGTAGAGATGGGCTCCTTAACATGTTTATCAGAGATGGGTTTCATAATTATGCTTATGAGGATGAACTACGTCGACCAGTGCTGTAAAATATTCACAAAAGCATCATTTTTAAAGAATAATTTAATAAATAAATATCCAACCCCAGCTGCAGTAACATGTCTTTAAAGAAGAAGGTCCTCCTTCATGCTCAGCTGTGACATTGTTCATGCTTTGCACAGATTTGCACAAAATAAATGTGTGCAAGGCACGAGAACATGAGAATCTACTAAAACGAACGGATCTGAAGCGGCAAAGCCATTTTCATGAACAGGACAGAGGAATGGCGATGTCTTTTGCAGCGTAGCTCATCATAAACACGCTTCAAATCTTTTTTACATAGTAATCTCATTTTCAAAATCTCTTCATTTGCTTTATATTTAGGGTTGCTCTTGATTCTTTTATAGCAATTTATTTTACACAATCAATACAACAAAATATATTGTTCTATGTTATATCATTACCCTTGACAGTTCCGTGAATGATTGAGAGAATGTAAGGCCTGGGGTTTGTTTGCTAGTGGTCATATGGGGTTTTGTTGATGATTGTAAAAAGGGTGTTACAGGACTCCTTGAGTTCAGTCAGGACAATCTCTGCATGTCTCAAGGTCCTGGAAATTCCATTTTTGTATATAATAAAAAAAGACAAAGCAAAACCGCATTCAAAAGAGAAATATGTGAACATATATGTACATCCTTTGAGAAACATATGCACTGGAACGAGAAATACTTTTTTTGTTGGCTTAATTGTATTTATTTATTTTAAATGTGAAACTGTATTTCTATAACCAGGCCCACACGGAATCTGCAACCGCAGAAAACTGGAGATTTCCTCAAAACTAGAAGGCCCTCATTCACAAAGTTAGACTGTACACTTCATCTGACCCTTGCTTGTTTGCTTATTAAATAATTGTGGCTAATTTGATTACATTCAGCTACCAAAAACAGGGTAACAATTAAAAATTGCAAAAATATGTTTCCCTATTAGTGTTTTCTGTCTTGTTTTCCAGTAAAAATTCTTAAAACATTTTTTTTAACAAAATAGTATACTTGCTGAAATATGTCTTGAACTAAGATGTTTCTTACCCCATTGGTAAATGTTCTTCTTCTTTTTCTTTTCTTTTCAGCATATACCTTAACTCTTGTGCTTTGCTGAAAATCATGTACCTAATGTGGTGTTGCCAGCCATTTAAGAATTGTTTACAAATGTCTTGTTATGCTATATTATCACCAAATCTTGGATTCAATCTTTCCGTCCACTTGTTTTCTTTCAGTTGGTACAGATTTTGTATTTATTTTTGGAACTGAATGATTGTGGGCTTCATTGATCTGAGTTGCCAAGTCTGTGCTTACTTTTAGACTGTTGCCGCAGTTTTTTTTTTTTTGTCTGTGGGTTAAAGCAAAATTCCCTGCCCCCCTGGAATGTGATTTTGATCAAGTACGACCTCCATGGAACACAATTTTAGTGTAATTTTGATTGCCAATTTCCGCTATTGGGCTTGTTTTGGCCATGATTGGGCTAGTTTTGTTACGAAGACCTGGCAACCCTGGCTTATGCACCTCAGTTATTGAATGAAAAGCATTCTTTTTGGATGATTTTCATTCAAAACCTGTGCTAATTGAAAGAAAACATTTTAATAAAAAATATTTGGTGATAATATAGCATAATGGCATAACATAGCATTTTTGACCGGGAATATTTTTTTATCCCCCCAATGGGATAAAAAAAAATACAAATAATAATTCAACATTTTTTTTGAACAAAAATCTTAATATCAGGTTTTATGCATTTTTGCTGTACAAGTAAATGCATTTTTGTAAGGATACCTTTACCAAAAACAAGACATAAGCTTTGTGTGACATTTCATGAGTGACAACTTTCCACTGCAAATTTCCACCTAAAATCAGCACAGAAAATGCAATTAAAAGTCTGCAGATTCCGTCTGGGCCTGCCTGTAACTCGTTGGACAGCAGCGGTACATCTCCATTATGTGTGCAGTTATGTGGGAGGCTAAAAAAGGAAGACCACTCTGCCATCGGTGGATGGGCGGGGCTGTGTACATGGTGGGCGGTGCTTACAGTTTGTTTTAAAGGCTTGTGACCAGCTGCATTTGTCCCTCTCGTACGTCCCCCTCGGGGACACAAGCGTCTTTAGAGACGGGGATGATGAGGCCCTCGCTACTGTCTCTGCTCATCTGATAATACGCGTGCAGCTGCTGGCCTGACCCCAGGTTGGGCATGCTTTTATAGTAAACGTCTTCGCTCGGACTGTGTTTGGATGGCGAGAGGTCCTGGCCAACGTCTAGACTGCTCTCCGAGAACGGCGAGTCTCTGAGGTTTGGCATGCTGGTGTACACCGAGTCTCTGATGGGGGAGGGCAGGGCAGTTTCGGCTGGAGGTGGTAGCTGGCCGATGTAGCTGTGGGGATGCGACTGCCCTCCGTCCGTGTCGGCCCTCGCTCTCTCCTGCGTGTGGTACAGGAGCGAGTGAGTTCGCTGGGGGATGAGGGGGGCTTCGAGTGTGCGGGGATGCGTGTGGTGCAGCCCCAGACCGTCCATCTCGCTGTCCCCACCCACCTGCACAAGGGACGATGTCTCCGCGACCACAGGCTCCTCCCCTCTGCTGATCCCCGCCCCCTTTTTGGTGCTGATCTGGGACTCGGCGGCCCTGAGGTTGTTGTGCACAAGCTCAGAGATGATCATCTTCTCGAAGGCTGTGTCATTGAGACTGAGCCCGCAATCCACCACCTGCACACCGTCGCTGTAGTTATGAAGTGAGTAGCTGTTATTAAAGTTGCCGTTGAGTGGTAGAGTCCCGAACGTGTTCGTATCTCTGCCGCTGGTCACCGAGTGTCCTGCAACAACACAAGAGGATGAAAAACATTAGGTTGTCCGCTCTCGCAAAATCTGAGAAATATAATCACAATGTTTAATGCTGTTTAGGACCTGCATTTGAGTCGAATCCATAAATGCGAACATTTTTAGAACATCGGAACAAATCGGATATGTTTAGTCTGCGCATGCAGAATTGTAAGGTAAACTGGAAGAAAAATGGAAACTATAT
Organism: Sinocyclocheilus rhinocerous; assembly: GCF_001515625.1. Classification (NCBI taxonomy): domain Eukaryota; kingdom Metazoa; phylum Chordata; class Actinopteri; order Cypriniformes; family Cyprinidae; genus Sinocyclocheilus; species Sinocyclocheilus rhinocerous. Next base: position 485,330 of record NW_015632724.1, read on the forward strand.
TATCGTCCAATGATATATTAAAAGTTGGACCTTTGGTGAGCATACATACAGTATACTCACTTTAACCAATATATACTATTTAGCAAATCTTGGCTGTGCGATTGTTTATATTGTCGAAAATTCTCTAAAAATCTCTATATATAAAGTTGGATGCATATTATATCCATTATATATTAATATTATGGATATAATTGTATCCATTATACATTATATTATATCCATACATTGTAAAGCAATGTATACTATATAGTAAATGTCAACTGCCAGATTTTATTATTTTTTTTTAATTCATCGCAAAATGGAACTATATTATCACCCAGTTCTATATATAAAGTTGGATATACTTGCATAGGCCGACAGATATTATATAGCATATCCTAACGGCAAAATGCAAACTATATTGCCGCCCAGCTCTAAACTAATAAATTTAACTATTAGGCAAGATATGAAGATGTTATAAACATTAACATCATGATTTTCTGTAAAGCTGTTTTGAAACAATATGTAGTGTGAAAAGTGCTATAAAAATACATTTGAATTGACTTAAGTGACGAATTTACTAAATAGCTGAAACGACTTTCAGCGTGAAATCATGCATTATTTGCAAACGACACACAATCCAGGCCCCTAATAATGTGTAGTTGCATTTCTGGATTTTTACAGTAAAGTGCCTGGATCACAGTTCTACAGCCCCAGCAAAGTACGCCAGATCGCAGTAGTCTTCTACATCTAGGTGTACCTGACCTAATTTGCATAATTTCCTTACTGAATCCACAGGCGCAGGCACATTTCATTCTTTGTGAATTCTCCACAGTTCTGAATTTTTCCCCAATCACCCAATTTTGAACAATTCACAATGACCAATTTCAGAACACTGGTTTCAACCACATCCCAAACAACATTAAAATCATTCTGTAGGCTTCAAACATCACAGACACAAATGAAAGAGCGGCACAGATGTGTATTCACAGATGAAAGAGCGGTGACAGTCACAGAATTCATCAACATCAGCTTGATTTGAAGCAGTTAAGGCGGTGGGGGTGAAGGGTTTGAAAGAAACAGAAAAAAGCAAAATTAGAAGGAAAAAAAAACACAAACACACACACACACACACACACACACAGCCATTTCTCACACTACAGAGAGCCAATGAAAGCGAAAGCATCCAACAGACAGGAGAGAGAAAACTCACTCTGAACAGCTCGCATCAAGTCTGTCTGTTCAGGCCAGCAGACCTGAGCGCTGCTGATGAACAAAAAGAACACAAAACAAAAAGGAAAATGATTTATTGTAAAACATGATGAGATATCACTAACAGAAAAAAGTGGGGAAAAAAAAACAAAAACAAATTACAACGTTAGCGCAAGCAAAGGACTTAGCAAATTAAATTAACGTCAAAATTAAGGCCTTTTCCCTCCGTTAAATGTCACAGTTGGGTTTGTTTGCTGTACTGGACTTTATGTGGTAATTGGAGTTCATTTGCACACCGGTGGATGAGTGGCTGTCTGCCAGCCATTTCTCACACTACAGAGAGCCAATGAAAGCGAAAGCATCCAACAGACAGGAGAGAGAAAACTCACTCTGAACAGCTCGCATCAAGTCTGTCTGTTCAGGCCAGCAGACCTGAGCGCTGCTGATGAACAAAAAGAACACAAAACAAAAAGGAAAATGATTTATTGTAAAACATGATGAGATATCACTAACAGAAAAAGGTGAAAAAACAAAAAAACAAATTACAACGTTAGCGCAAGCAAAGGACTTAGCAAATTAAATTAACGTCAAAATTAAGGCCTTTTCCCTCCGTTAAATGTCACAGTTGGGTTTGTTTGCTGTACTGGACTTTATGTGGTAATTGGAGTTCATTTGCACACCGGTGGATGAGTGGCTGTCTGCATGAGCTACGATAATCTTTAACTGCATCTTACGAGAGCCCACCGGTGGGCGGCTCGGACACAGCCATTCCCTGAACCTCTCCACAGAAATGACAAGACAAAGGAAGGAGATGGCAGATGGGAACAGAAGAGGGACAGTAATTTGAGGAAAGGGAGTTTAAGAGAGATTTCTACTGGATATTGAGACGGAAGGGCTAAAGAAACACGAGGGCAGAATTCCTCACTAAACTGGTAAACAGACAGATAGAGGTGTTTCACCGGAGGAGGGTAACAGAGAATATACTGGGGACATATACACTATGGAAGCCCGTTTCCACCATGGGGTATAAAAAAAAAAAGTCAAAGTCACAATTCTGACATTTTCTTACAATTGCAAACAATTGTAAACCCGCAATTGCGAGATAAAAGTCTTAGTTTTTATTTCTTTATTTATCAGAAACAAGCTTCAATAATCTGGATATTTTAGCTAAAAAATATTTAACATCAAAATAGATTGAAAAAAAGTTAAAGCATTAAACAAATAACTTGTGTAAAATAATAAGACTATAACTTAAATGACAAAAATGATAACAAAAGTATTTGGACACTTTCTGGTTTTAGTGGAACATATAGCTTATGTGATGAACTACACCTGTGCATATTTTGCAAGGACACCTGTGTAAACTTGAGGGGTACCGACTTTAAACATCCACTAAAAAAACAAAAACAGTTTTGAATTAAATTTTCAGAAAGCATCTGAATCTCAGTTTCATGACTGGATGAGCCGCAGTAGAAGCTGTTGTAACATGCAGTTAAACATACAAATGTAACTGCAAACTATATGCTTTTCAAATTGAAGGGACTGGCTTCAACATCTGTAGCATTTCAGCTTTAAACTGAGAAGAAAGTATTTGGATAAATCCAACCCAAACGAGACTGTTTAACAAAGAGAGAAGGCGACTGATTTTAATACAATCTCCATTCAGAATGATGTGTGCACATTTCAGAAATCTCAATTGTGTGTGCAATGTGCATGCATCGTGCCAACATCCCAAAGTTGTAAAATGCAGAGGTGATGAAAGTATTGTTTCACTGAGAGCAACATTTCCTCACTCTAATGATTTTGAACCATGTGCTGACAATATGTGGATGGTCTGTTGATGGCCAGAGAGTTAAATTATGGTAAAACAATTACATTTGATGGGCAACTTTTAAACTGATTGCATACTTGTCTCTCTGTAGGTCACTGAGTGTGTGCAGGAAGGGGAAAGAGAAAACAAGACACAAACAGTTAACAGTGTCATGTCACTCAAAAAAAATAAATAAATAAAATAAAATAATATATATATATATAAAATATATTGCTTAAATATAAATATTAAATACAAAAAGAAATAAGATAAATATGCGTGCATAAAAAAAAAGTAAAAAAATCTTGTGAGCATCACAATGGCTTCATAAGTAAAGAAACATTGCTTTACTCTGTGCTGTAAATCCACACAGTGAGAACTACAGTTTTAGCCTAATATATCATTTCTGAGCACAGAGGGGCTGATACTACCTAGTACTCTGATAATACTCATAGTACCACACAGTATCACTTCAGCAGAAGGGCTAAAAGGAGTGTAGTGGATTAGTCGTCACACCTGGAGAGTGAAAGACTGGCACCGTTGGTGTGTTACATACGATAGTTTCAGCCAGTAAGGTGTTGTAGGGGTTATTAGTGCCTTGTGGTCTCAGAAGAGGGTTAGTAAGAAGATAATTGCCCGTCATTCCTGAAGCAACAAAAACAAGAGGACAAATAAGATTATGACCTCTAAGATGTCTATTTAAAGACATACAGTAGTGATGAGTAGTGTTTCATCTGGAAGCATGTTTATTTTTATTTTATTATTATTAGTATTTTTTATTACTTAGCTGCATATTTATGCAATTTAATTGGTAATATTAAATCAAATTAATTTCAAGAAATGATCACATTAATAATTTTAAATGTTAACAACATTTGTCAATGACATCCTCCATTGAAAATGAATGGGTGAATTTTTGCCAATGGCAAAAACAAACAAACAAAAAACTAACAAAAGAGTATTTTAAATTTAACTACTGGGCACAACTTCTTACTAATTCAAGATCTTGGTTAAAAAGTATGTGCTAAAAATTAAAATGATAAATTATAAACTTTTTTTGTCCATATTATTATTTTTTTCTTTCTCACAATGCTGTGATATCAATATTGTAAACAAAAACAGTAATTGTTGTTATTGTTTCTGAGCAAAGACACTGAAGCACGGAAAGACAATTATTATTATTATTTTTTTTTGCACCTTTGAGTTTTGTGCTTCAACGCATGCATTAAAAGCATGCTGAGTGTTTTAGAGCAAGCCAAAGCAAACGGCTCTGAATAATACAACCTTACCGCAGGTCAGCTAGAGTTGAACATCATCTTCTCATCACATGCATTTCAGCCCTGGCTAAATAATAAATGACAGTTTTTTTTTCTAAATCCTTGAAATAGCTGACCGAAGGCATATTTTCTACTGACTCACTACTGTAGCTGTGTAAAACAGGCCCAAAAGGGGCTTGTCTGGCTTCTTGTGTCTTTAAATGGACATTAATCGTTTAATTTTCCATTAAAGTCAACATGAAATCAAAGGTGATGCTATGTACTTTCTCAATACATATTCCTGATGTTATTGTGAACGATTCATTAGTCCATGTTATTCCAAGGAAGAAAAAAAAAAGAAAAAGTTTGGCATCATAATCTTTCATCAAAATGTAATGACTTCGCCTCTGAAACGACTTTCCTTTTTGGCTGACGACACCAATCTTTCTTATTTTTCATCCACCGCCTCACCCAAAATACCTGACATAGAGAGACCACTTTTCAAAGTCTAATTAATTTGCTATCTGACAAATATGTCACATCACATTAGTAAAAGGGTTGCGAATGCTGTTTCATGTTGACTTTAACTAAACTCACATATGAGTGGTTTAAAATAGATACTCGTGCATGTCTACCAGTAATCATGCTTTTCATAAGCTTATCAGTTGAATAAAAAAAACTTGTTTTACATAAATATATCTGAAATATTCATAACTATACATGAAAAATAAAATCAGATTTCCAAAGCAGGCTTCATTTAACTTAACTGTTGAAATGGTTAAAATATAAATGAATTTGGTATTTAATTCAAATGAAAATGATGAGTTTATTAGTGCAGAGCTTCAAAAAGTATTGGCTATTAATAAATTTGATTAAATATGAGGTCAATTAAATGCTAAAATATTTGTAATGATTTTATTAAACATGGATGACTGGTTACAGATCACTATGTCTCAGTCTATTATGAAATGAGTTTGGGTGCATGGCTGACCTTGGTTGAGGGTTGATGTGCTGTTGATGTCTCCTGAGATGAAAGAGGACTCTGACTGTTTTCTGACTGTGTCGTTCCACATTCTTCTGATTCGACTCTGTTAGATGAACAAATGAAACAATGATCACTATCTTCAGGAGAAAAAAATTGCATGTTCCATCTTTTTTTTTCTTTTTCTGATATGTACAGTGGCCCCAAAGATAATTTGGATGCCTTTGGACACTTCAGTCGTACTTATCGGATGCAATGACATTCATACATTTCTCACAAAATATCAAAGCAAGTGGCATCTAGAAGCAAATGATAGCTTTTATAAGAACTAACTTCACTTTTCTGAGCCTTTTCAATTACTTTCAAGCAACTGGTGCCAATGTCAGTAGGCGCGTTTCCATTACAGATGTGCGCAACACTTTGGCGATATTTTATAAATGTCGAATAAAAAGTTTTGCGAAATGACGGCGTTTCCATTAATCAATGTTATGCGACTAAAACGTAACCTTTTGCCTCTCGCGACAAGTCATGGCAACGGATTTTGGTGGGATTTTGGCTATATTTATTCAAAGGAGGCGTATGCATGTATCTTTACAGAAGCGGCACAGAGAGCCGCTTCAGAAACGTGCGTGGC
>NW_015632724.1:495308-497995 GCF_001515625.1 Sinocyclocheilus rhinocerous
TGGCTATATTTATTCAAAGGAGGCGTATGCGTGTATCTTTACAGAAGCGGCACAGAGAGCCGCTTCAGAAACGTGCGTGGCGCGGCTGGAATAAACACAAGCATTGACTTGAGTGGCCGTAATCAGCTTCAGTGGCCATATTAGAGCCACACTGCACCGCAGACGTGTGCAGTGTAAATTTGCATTTAGAGTCAGTTCTCTAAAAGTTCACGTGTCCTACCAGAGAAACCTCATATGTAGTTTAATCACTAACCATAGACATGTTCTATTAAAAGTTTGATAAACTGTAGCAATAATTTCTTGATTGAATTTGTGAAATATTTTACTTAAAAAGTGTGTTTGTGCTATGTCTTTAAAAATCCCCTTAGAATTAGTAACATGTTTTTTCCCGCTTGTGTTTTTATTATTTAATATGTTTTTTTATTATTATAAGTTATTTTAAAATTTCATGTATTAGGTGATTTCATTCAGTATTGTTCAAAATCTGTTGTGAATTGGAGTGCAAGATCTGAAATACCTGGTCTGAGTAGATCTGAAATCTATTTAAAATGCTTAATGATTTAAATAGTAAAAATGTAGGCAGTAAACATTTCCTAAAATTGCATAAGCTCCTGTTCTACTCTTATACTGTTACAGTATATGATTTGTCTGTTGTTATTTAACTAAATTGTCAAAATGCATACGTTTACATAGGATATTTGACACTTTTAAGAAAATAAATAGTTAAAAATGATATTCAATGCATAGTCTATATAAATGTTGTGTTTTCCATTTATGTGACTTAATATAATGGATGATGCATCATCGTCATCATCATGTATACTCTTAACATTTATCTACACATGTAATTATTTTTAAGTAAAATTCACACAGTTTTTTTTTTTTTTTAATGACTTTGATTTGTTTGGGAAGTTTTTGTTGTTGAAAAACAAAATACTCTCCACTCATTATTTTCACATTACAACTGTAAACCAGTATGAAAAATATTTACAACACAAATGCTACATATGATATAATAATACAGTTTAGAAAGTAAATATTATAGTATACCAGGCCCCTATCTAAACATTGCATATCATACACAACTATTTATATGATTCACTATAATATAATACAATCTATCATAAAGACGTTCAAATGAAATCTCTCAAATATGTCTGCAAAAACAAGAAGAAAAAAAAAAAACATACATAAAAGATCTGTGCCTGTGTGTGTGTGCGCACTGGAGCAGATGGAAGCACTCACAGAGTTTCATTTCATTCCAATCTGAAATGTGTCGCATTAAAAGCTGTCGAAATGAAAACAATGGAAATTGGGTCAGTAGTGTTTGTACCTGAGTTCCAGAGGAATAGCGAGCGCTTGTCCGTGTTGTTGAGGTCTTTGTGGAGCTGTGTGAGCTCTCTGTCGTGATCCCGCTACAGCAGTACGTGTGTCGGAGGCATTTGCTGTACTCTCTCCGAACCTGCAGTTCAAAGGAATGCTTTTTTTTTCTCTCTTTTCAAGTGAACTTTTTAACATGTGCTTCTCGTTAAAATCGAGTGCTGCCGCAGCTCGGGTGGAACAATATATTTCAGGAAGCACTTACTTTCTTCTGAAGCAGGCAGTGGAAGGTGAAGATAAACATGCCCTGGAACGTGTTGAAGATGGTGAAGAGGTACGCTAAGACAACGGACGACTCGCTGATGAAGAACAACCCAAATGACCAGGTCAGGCCCAAGAGACACAGCAGAACAAAGCCGCCCATGACCCATGACCTTCGAGAGCACATAAAAGAGAAACAATGAGGCATGAGAGAGGGACGTTTCCTTCAGCAAAGAGCAGAAATCATTACAGCATCACAATCTCAGCAAAACAATACAAATCAAACACAGGTTCTGAAAATCATTTGGACTGACATCTTAGGCACAAGTAGATGGGAAATGCAGTGGAACATATCATTGAGAGGTTAATCAATACCATATGGAAGCGGGATTGTCGTAAAGAAGGTTTAATCAGTTTTGAGGCAGTGGAGTGTGGAGATATTTTCGCATGCCACTATACTGGGTATAGACGCATGATACTGGGCTGCATTCAGACGGAGGGGAAAGAGAAAGAGCAGTAATCATCTCTGATTGGTCCATTTTAGTGGAGGAGGCGCTGACAACAGGTCTCGGCTGGCTAAGGAACCAAAGAGATAGAGCTTGCTTTCATCAGAGGAGAGATGAAACAAGAAACCAACATATGAGGATTTGAAGGCATGAGGAATAGGATGGCTTTACGGTATAAAGATTTGTATTTATTTATTTTGAGGGTAAGGGTGCATTGAGATCTATAAATGAGGGGTATAATGGATGGAGCTAAGGATGCATTGATTTTAAAATTCTATCAGATGCGAATAAGCTGATCTTTTTCTTTTTTCTTCCAAGTTATGGCACATAACTGATAAATGGCTAATATTAAAATACTATTGTGTCTAAAAATAAATAAATAGCTAAAAAAATACATAACACTATATGAATAATTTGTAAAACAATACTATACAATAGAAACTAATAATACCTAAATAATACCTACTTTAAAACCGTGAATTTTGACAAGATTATAAGGCACAGTATAAAAGATGGATTTAGACAGACAGACAGACAGACAGACAGACAGATAGATAGATAGATAGATAGATAGATAGATAGATAGATAGATAGATAGAT
>NW_015632724.1:500831-503012 GCF_001515625.1 Sinocyclocheilus rhinocerous
GCGCACTGGAGCAGATGGAAGCACTCACAGAGTTTCATTTCATTCCAATCTGAAATGTGTCGCATTAAAAGCTGTCGAAATGAAAACAATGGAAATTGGGTCAGTAGTGTTTGTACCTGAGTTCCAGAGGAATAGCGAGCGCTTGTCCGTGTTGTTGAGGTCTTTGTGGAGCTGTGTGAGCTCTCTGTCGTGATCCCGCTACAGCAGTACGTGTGTCGGAGGCATTTGCTGTACTCTCTCCGAACCTGCAGTTCAAAGGAATGCTTTTTTTTTCTCTCTTTTCAAGTGAACTTTTTAACATGTGCTTCTCGTTAAAATCGAGTGCTGCCGCAGCTCGGGTGGAACAATATATTTCAGGAAGCACTTACTTTCTTCTGAAGCAGGCAGTGGAAGGTGAAGATAAACATGCCCTGGAAAGTGTTGAAGATGGTGAAGAGGTACGCCAAGACAACGGACGACTCGCTGATAAAGAACAACCCAAATGACCAGGTCAGGCCCAAGAGACACAGCAGAACAAAGCCGCCCATGACCCACGACCTTCGAGAGCACATAAAAGAGAAACAATGAGGCATGAGAGAGGGACGTTTCCTTCAGCAAAGAGCAGAAATCATTACAGCATCACAATCTCAGCAAAACAATACAAATCAAACACAGGTTCTGAAAATCATTTGGACTGACATCTTAGGCACAAGTAGATGGGAAATGCAGTGGAACATATCATTGAGAGGTTAATCAATACCATATGGAAGCGGGATTGTCGTAAAGAAGGTTTAATCAGTTTTGAGGCAGTGGAGTGTGGAGATATTTTCGCATGCCACTATACTGGGTATAGACGCATGATACTGGGCTGCATTCAGACGGAGGGGAAAGAGAAAGAGCAGTAATCATCTCTGATTGGTCCATTTTAGTGGAGGAGGCGCTGACAACAGGTCTCGGCTGGCTAAGGAACCAAAGAGATAGAGCTTGCTTTCATCAGAGGAGAGATGAAACAAGAAACCAACATATGAGGATTTGAAGGCATGAGGAATAGGATGGCTTTACGGTATAAAGATTTGTATTTATTTATTTTGAGGGTAAGGGTGCATTGAGATCTATAAATGAGGGGTATAATGGATGGAGCTAAGGATGCATTGATTTTAAAATTCTATCAGATGCGAATAAGCTGATCTTTTTCTTTTTTCTTCCAAGTTATGGCACATAACTGATAAATGGCTAATATTAAAATACTATTGTGTCTAAAAATAAATAAATAGCTAAAAAAATACATAACACTATATGAATAATTTGTAAAACAATACTATACAATAGAAACTAATAATACCTAAATAATACCTACTTTAAAACCGTGAATTTTGACAAGATTATAAGGCACAGTATAAAAGATGGATTTAGACAGACAGACAGACAGACAGAGATAGATAGATAGATAGATAGATAGATAGATAGATAACATTTAATAACATATATGTGACAATTAGCATACACAGTTAAACATGCAATACTGGCTAACATATACAATATGGACTGTACGTAAATAAGTAATTAAGTAAGTAAATAAATAATAAATCAAAATATTACACTGATAAGCCAATAACCACTGATATATCATGTACTCGTATAACTGATAAATGGCTAATATTAAAATGCTATTGTGTCTAAAAATAAATAAATAGCTAAAAAAAATACATAACACTATATGAATAATTTGTAAAACAGTACTATACAATAGAAACTAATAATACCTAAATAATACCTACTTTAAAACCGTGAATTTTGACAAGATTATAAGGCACAGTATAAAAGAAAGGATAGATAGATAGATAGATAGATAGATAACATTTAATAACATATATGTGACAATTAGCATACACAGTTAAACATGCAATACTGGCTAACATATACAATATGGACTGTACGTAAATAAGTAATTAAGTAAGTAAATAAATAATAAATCAAAATATTACACTGATAAGCCAATAACCACTGATATATCATGTACTCGTATATCTCGTATATGAGGGCATGACACTTTGAGAAATGAGAATGAGAAAATGAAGGCAATGAGCACTTTGGCATCTTTGGCATCTAATATATTTGGGGGTTTGCCATGTGAAGTGTACGAGAATGTGTCGGTGTGAGGAGGTCTGAAAGTTCGAGGGTAGGAATAACATGAAGTGTGAG
>NW_015632724.1:506683-512595 GCF_001515625.1 Sinocyclocheilus rhinocerous
TTTACTCGTATAACTGATAAATGGCTAATATTAAAATGCTATTGTGTCTAAAAATAAATAAATAGCTAAAAAAAATACATAACACTATATGAATAATTTGTAAAACAGTACTATACAATAGAAACTAATAATACCTAAATAATACCTACTTTAAAACCGTGAATTTTGACAAGATTATAAGGCACAGTATAAAAGATGGATTTAGACAGACAGACAGACAGACAGATAGATAGATAGATAGATAGATAGATAGCATTTAATAACATATATGTGACAATTAGCATGCACAGTTAAATATGCAATACTGGCTAACATATACAATATGGACTGTACGTAAATAAGTAATTAAGTAAGTAAATAAATAATAAATCAAAATATTACACTGATAAGCCAATAACCACTGATATATCATGTACTCGTATATGTGGTAAATAAGGGCATGACACTTTGAGAAATGAGAATGAGAAAATGAAGGCAATGAGCACTTTGGCATCTGAGGGGAGGAATATATTTGGGGGTTTGCCATGTGAAGTGTACGAGAATGTGTCGGTGTGAGGAGGTCTGAAAGTTCGAGGGTAGGAATAACATGAAGGGTGAGGACGAGGAGGGTAGAAAAGGTTATGGGTTTGAAGGATTTAAGGATATGAGGGTATATGAAGTTAAGATGTACAGCAATTTAAGACGGTCCAGGCGGAATAAAAAATAAGAAACCAGTTAAGCCATAGACAGACAGACAGACAGACAGACAGTGTGCATGAGCAGCACAGAGAGACAGCGCTTCTGGAAGAGCCCAGTAAACAGACAATAAAATGACAAGCGGAGCAACCATGAGGCTGTGGCACAGATGTCTAGCTAACGCTCTTACTTGATAAATGGTTTATTATCTTCATAGCTAGAGAGCATGGCCAGCAGAGGAGAGAGACAACATTAGATCAGGCAAATCAGTTGAATTAGCATTAAAGTCCAAATGTAAGAATTCTGAAGTTCAAAAATCAAATAAAGCTGGACAAAAAAAAAAGAGTTAGGTTCTGTTGTTGTCCTCAGCTGTGACAAGACAAAAATTCCTGAATAAATGCAGCTGTCCAGGTTATGAATTCTTAAAGACAACATGAAACAGCATCACAATGTATTTAACTTCGGTAATAATTACAGATAAATTATTATTATTGATTAAACTCCATAAAGCTATATATTAAACATCAAATATCTTCCATTTGGTTGTTTTGCATCACAAAACAGTATAATTTTGGTGAAAATTAATTCTCACTTGGATCTGGTTAGGACAAGGTTTTAGTCGATTATTATTAATATGGTCACATAAGCAGAAACAAAATGTTATTTCAGAGGAAGAAAATGTATATATATTTCTTTAGAATAACTTGCACAATAGTGGACATTTATTAAGAAAGTAAATAGGGTCAATTTTGATTTCATGTCGTCTTTAACACACTTGATTATTACATGACAGGACTTTTCATAAAACTTTACCGCCACTGTAAATTTTCTTTCTTTTTTTCTACACATACTGCCAAGTACATTTAATTTTCCCATGCTGCTTTGCCTTATGCCGATTTCTAAAGAGCCTAAAGATGGTTCTCTCAGGCCAAATGTGCCAGTACTTTGCCGTTTTACACTATTTAATGCGGCAGTAATGTTTTATGAGCGACATAAGTTACGGTGTACGGTGAATCTTACCCAGGCAAATCAGAATTATAATAGCCATCACAGACGCGATAATTACTGGTTTGGGTAAGAGAACAGAGAGAGGACAGAGAAAGAGAAAGAAAGGAGAGAGAAAAAAACAAGGGGAAATGGGAAATAGAGAAATGAAACAAAATGCTGCAGATTAGCTTGCTGAACATGCAACATGCTGCAATGAGCCCAGAGTTTAGCGGATTGATTCCTCTTGCCCTGTGGTGATGGGTGGAGAGAAATTTAGACAACATACGGCCGACACAACGTCTGTGAGCAACATATTTTTCAAGCGTGTTATTCATGTCTATATCATTGTTAAATCTAATAAAATATGCATATTTACCCAATGGCTGTGTTAAGTTTGAAAGATCACATTAAATGCAATCAGTGTCGTATATCAAATCCAAAACATATAAAGGCTCTTTCCATGAACAGGGTCCAAGGGTTACAGAAACGTTTTGTTACCAAAATTGGGGACTTGGCTAAAGCTTTAAATTCTGATTTGTGAAAAAATCCACACAGACTAACCATGAACAATACTCAACATTTACGAATACATTTTTTAAACATGAAAGTTTGGTATTTGTTAACATTAGGTAATATACTGTGAACCAACATGAACAAACAACGGACAATTATATTTTTTACTAACTAACAAAATCTAGCAATGAGTAATACATTTTAAAAACATTTATTAAACTTGGTTTATGTTAGATAATGCATGCATTGAAATCTTATTGTAAAGTGTTATCCCCCATAAACATACATACATATATATATATATGACATTGAGAACAGAAAGAACATTTAAATAAGACTAAAGCAAAATTAATTAATGGAAAGTGCCACAATCATTGGAAACACACAAAAAGACAAAAAACAACATCTTATATATATATATATATACACAATTTCAAAACAATAGAAAATATGTCATACACTATCAAATATAACCAGTAAGACATGCATTGCCATGCCAGCAAAAAAAAACCAAAAGAGTTGTGTGGTCAGCCAACACAGAAACCGCTACAGAAAGAGATATCCCTCTTTGCAACAGGAAACACATGGAAGTGCTTTGACTGCGCCGTCTTCACCCATACACACACACACACACACACACACACACGAATTCACTCTGCAGGCAGACTCTGAATACAGGGGTTTGTTCCAAAAAGAGTTTTGTGGTCATTGTAAAGGAGGAACAGCGCTGAGCCTGTCTCAATCATTACGTGCCTCTCTGGCCATCGCTCACATTAATAGACGACGTGCACCTGAAGAGAATAACATCTGTCTGGAGTCCATCTGAATCCCTTTAGTCGACACACTTAAATTCATCCAAGCAAAAAACGACAGTTTTGTAGATGCTACATACAGTGTATCCAGGAAGCAATGTCTGTTCCTGTTCTAAATGTTAGATTAGGAATGCAGCTTCTTCTTAGCGTGTGGCGGCACACTTCGACTCCACATGAGCTGAAATATCGTGGGGGAAATAACGTGACTTACTTGATGTGCTCCAGCCGGCTGGAATCAGGTTTCAGCGATGTAGAGTGTTTCATCATTTTGTACATCGTGATGAGCAGGAAGATGAGATTGAGCTGTGCGAAAGCAAAAGACCTTTGTTAATAAACAAAAACGAAACTTAAAAGATTAGATAAGTGAAGTTTTATTAGGAGCATTAATTGAAAACAGCCATCTAAGCATCCCTTCAGCCAGTGCCTAATACAATAACCAGCTGGCATATTGCGAGACAAAGCCAAGAAGACGGGCGGCAAATACAGTGTCGCTATATATCAATAAAAGAATACAAAAAAGCAATAAAACCGTTTGACTGCAGAATGAAAACACAAATAGTTCAGAGACCACACATGGAGAAACGGATATTTGAGATTTCCTCCGAAAAAAAAAAAAAGATATAACTTTAAGGAATATTCCGGGATATTTCATATACAAACATCTATGGACCGCAATTGTGGCAACACATCAGAGGGAAAACATCCCTCAGTCTGTGAAAATGACCAGAAAATGCATATTTACAGTGTTACACTGTATTAATTTTAGCAGGGAATCATTCAGCATTGCAAACAAACATATAAAATACACTACAACCAAACTATCACACTAATGCGAAAGTAAATCATAACATTACACATGGCATCATGGGACTCATGTGTTTATCATTTTGACTGATTGCATGATGTATTTACTGTTAACATATTTGTGTTTGTTTTAACAAACTTATAGACACAGATATTATCCATATATATTAGGCTATTCAATAAAATATATATAAAAGTTATTTAATATCCTCAGATATTACATTAGTTAAGAAATACATTCTACTTAAATAGCAAATAACCTAAATATGTTTTGCTCAGTGTAAAAGTAATTATCCAAAATTTCCAAAGTGCTCAGAATGTAAAATATATAAAATGGAAAATTATTTCAAATTCCATCCAATTATTTAGGAGAGCAAATAATCTTTCATAGATCTGATTCATATGAAAAGTAAAAACAATTTTGAAAGCAATGCATTTTTTTTTTCATTTATTGACACAAATGCAAAAAGTAGCTAACTGAAATTATTTTTTTCCTAGTAAATATGATTAACAATTGCTCTCTAGGATTGAAATGTAAGTGTACTTGCTGATTTTTGCTAAGTGAAAAAAAAAAGTTTAAAAATAATCAGTGTTCAGGGTCTTTTATCTAAAAATCAAAACAAAAACACATTCTGTGCTTTAAAAATTGTATCCATTTACAATAGATACGCAATCGATCTCCTGCACATCTGTTGCATTTGCAATGTTAAAACATTCATGGTCATTGAAGCCACACACTCATACACACAGCGCGAGAGGGACCTTGTAAAAACCTTAAGTAATGCATTGGTCATACTTTATCACGTACTGTGTAAAATGACTTCCCAATAGCTACAACTATGTGGGACAACTATGTGGTGACGGAACATTTTCTGGTCTAATCCATTTTCTGGAGCACAGACAGGCGAGGACGTAGCAGTCTATCATTTGCGGCCGCTCTCGTAAGTGGCGGTGTCACCAGCTCAAACAAGCTCTTCAGTTCGGCTCCTTGTTCGGGCGCACAAGCTCATCATTCTGCCATCAAAACAGCGATGGCGATCAATAACGTGCTGCTCATGCAATCAAGCGCCACGGTTTCTCAGAGACATCACGGCGAGAGAGAGAGCGAGAGAGAGAGAGAGAGGGGAGGGGGTGGCGGGGTTATGCCTGTTTTTTGCGGCCCTTGTGCCCGAATTTATGAGCACATAGCTATAAAAGGCCTCTCACGCCGCCAGAGCACTGACAGTGATCTGATGAGACGAGAGGAAGTAAGGACGCTCAGCAGAGGGAGTGGTAACCTAGCAAAGCAGCCACTACACTCCTAAAGCTCCTTGTTCCTGCCTGTCCCATGGGCTTCCTCCGCTCCGAAAAGAGCTTTTCCTGAACAAACCCTACCATCCCTGAATCGCTAGCCAAGCAGAAGACCTCAACTCTACTGGAGAAAGCTGGATGCGTGTGTTCGTATATGTGTGTGTGTGTGTGTCTTGAACTCCGATTGAACCAGATTAAATATTTAAGGTGCAGATGGAACTGTCTGCATGATGCAAACGTGTCACAGTCCAAGCGTGTTTTAACGTCACTCACACGCACTAATGGTTCCCGACCACTCATTTGCTCAGTGTCCTGGTTTTCATGGATCTTATATGCCTGGTGCCACAGAGCTGAGCAACATCTTTTCCACCAAATGCGGTGGAGGCTGTCCTGCCTAAGCCACACTTTAAAACAAATTTGTGACATTTACAGTAAAATACCGGCAGCTGTGGTTGCCAGAACTTCACCGTAAAAAATATGGTAGCAACATTTTAGGTTTTACAGACTTAACTTAAATTCACAATAAAATACCGTATTTCATTAACTGATGTAATGTTAATAAACCAATATATTGAAGTACTAATATCTGTTTTGAACCACTGTAATGCACTGATAACCACCAAAAACTGGTGGTGATGAGAAAGTCACATGATGAACCAAAGCTCATAACAAACAGCTTTTTTTATGAGCTGAGGAGGACAATATAGAAGGTGCACATTCTCATTCACACAAACACTAAACACCATCATGGTGACACACATGATACTGAAATAATGCAATAAACATGAATTTAACGACATTAGATGTAAGATAAAACCCAAATGTACACAT
>NW_015632724.1:514899-551391 GCF_001515625.1 Sinocyclocheilus rhinocerous
ACTGTAAATTATACAATTACTTTTTCTTTTTCACTTCCAAAAACCTTATTTTTAACAGTATTTTACTGTAAAATTACATTAAATGTAATTACATTTATTCACCGAATATAGTATGGAAACTTAACTAACAGGTTTTTACTGTAGCATTTTTACAGTCTTTTACTGTTAAAATCACAATCATTTTTTACAGTGCAGTGCTCGGCTGGTGGATGTGCGAACTTCTCTCAGTATCAGTGCCTTCATTTTCCACAACGTTTTCTCTGACTTGAGAGCCATATGATGATGTAACAAACAATATTACTTTCTAACCTGTTTATAAACAAAGCAATTAGGTACTTTTTTGCCAGCTGTTATGAGATTTAATCTTACTCTGAGTCTTTATTCCATTACAAGCTGCTTTTGATGAAACGGTCGTAATAAAATTCACATTAAAGTAAATTAATTTGTAAATTAAAATATTTTAGAACAAAACAAAAACAGTACAGAACAAGAACAGAACTAAACAAAACAAAAATAAAAGTATGAATGAAAAAAATTATGTTGCATTAGCATACCAGGCTTTTCAAGTATAAACAGCTTTGTTGAAATGAATTTACAGACCAGTTTATGCTGTTAACTGGACCAGCATGGTCTTTTAGGTGAAGCTATTTAACCAAGGTAGTCAATACAGGCTCATTGGAAATATGTGCTTCTGCCTAAAATTCTGTAAAACTCAGAAAACATACCTATACATAAAATTCACTGAAGTTTCCAGCTGAAATTACCACTGGTAGCAGTAAAACACCAACAAGATTTATTTCTTTTTCACACAAATGATAATTAGAGGGGCAGATTATTAAATAATAAAGACATTTTTTGCACGGCTCCTTGCACAATGTTATGTTCAAAACGCTTCTACAATAGCGCATTATTTGTAAAGTAATACAGTTTGACACTCGCATCACATTACCAGCTCCATATATGTATGCTGAAATTAATTTACATACCAGTATACTGTATATATATATATATATATATATATATATATATATATATATATAATGTCTAAATCAGTTTTTATTTTGTTATTTTATTTATTATTAATTTTTTTTTTTTCTAATGTAGTAAACTCGCTTGGTAGCTCACCTGGTACAGCAATGCACATGCAAATGCTGAGCGCTTGATAAAACACGAGTCATGATAAAAGAGCTCAAAGACTTGTAAAAGTGAACTAAAATTGCATTTGTTGCTCTATGAGTTTGATCTCACATCAATAGTGTTAACACTATTGGTTAGGTTTAGGGTAGGGTTTAGTTTAAGTGGTATGCTATTTTTAAACAATTTTTTTAGAGCTACTCATTGGACATTCAATTTCTGAACTACCACAATACATGCAAAAATCAAATCAAATGAATTGGAATAAAATGTTGGCAGATTCACACTCATTTGTTTTAGATTAAAACTGAACACGTTTTTAGCGCCGCTCACAAGACGTTTCACTTTGAAAGTGTCACAAAACGCACAAGAAATGTTGCCACAGATATGCGTTTCCATTGAACCTGGGTTGAAGATAGTGTTGCTTGTTAAAATAGACATCAGCACTCATGTTGTTGGAGACCAGAATGTATTAACAGTAAATGTAAAGCCAATATTTCTGGCTCAGAATCGACTTTTCTGTGGTAGAAAACTGTGCAAAACACTTGCATATAAGACACCGTCTCAGGCACCCTATTGGTGGAAAAAGGGACTTGATTAGCTGTGAAATTCACGGAGCTCTACATCGCTGCTGCATCGGGCATGAGGACGCTGAAAATAGATGTAGAATAATGAGAACCACAATGGGCTTCATCTAATTGAACAGGATCACACTATTCTTTCCCTCTGCACGGCGGAATGGGTGAAACTCTTAATAATGAGACTCGCTCTGGCTCTCTCATTGACAAGGACAAAGCCAATCTGCTGAGAATCAGGGGTCAGAGGTTGGGGGAAACCTTGGTCTCGCGTTCCCCTGAGAGTCTCTGGTCTTTGTGCTTTATCTAGCACTGTCAAGCAGCCGGAGGACTACGAGTGCTGCTTGCTGTCCGAGCAGAGCCACGCAACAATAAATCAGCTTCATAAAGGGTCACAAGCTTCCTGCCGCTGATGACTGGAACACGTATTCTGATTATCAGCAACACGGCAAACACATACATCACGCCTCATGCATCACTGCAGTGGCTAAACGAGCAGATCTCTGGGTTTGTAGGACTTCCTCTAAGAGCGGCGGCAAAAATGTGCATTGTTTGCAGTATCTCGTGGCCTGTCAGCCTCTTTAAAATCAGTTTGACATGTTGAGAAGAGGGATATGTTATACTCCATTTATAACTATACAACAGCAGTTTGATAATTATTTATAAATATTACACATTCAGCTTTTATGACCTTATTTTAATTGCGCGCATACATCCAATAGTTGTACCTAAATTTGACATTCCACAGAATTATTAACTAGTCAAGGTAAAATTTTAATAGAAATGTTGAAACAAATTACAAGAATTAAAATATCTACAGTCACAGCAAATCACATTTTCTGTAGTCAAATTATTTTAAGTAAATGTTCAATTTCAATGTTCACAGTAATAATTACATTTAAATTGGTTTGAATTTTTATTTGTTTTTTCTATGTCTGCTTTTGCATTTACTCTATGGTTAGGATGTCACGTGACAGATTCCATTTAATGGAAATGCTCAATTTATTTTATTTTATTTTATTTTTTAAATATTTAAATAATCTCTAGATCATGTCATAGCGTTTGATTATTAAAAGCAGATGTAGATGTTTCAGGCCACTCCTCTCCAATTGTTTCAGGCCACTTCTCTAATTACCTTCTATATTTTATTGCAGCACAAACCAGTGTTTGAACCACCTGTGTGTCTCTAAATCTGTTTTCAACTAAAAGTCTTTCCAATAAACAGAGCTTCCATCACTGTGGAAGATCAACTGGTCTGTTTACATAAGCATAAAGGATATAATAAAGTCAACCCTCCACAAATATCTCCTCTTGTCCTTCCATTTTCAGGAAGACGATTTGTTTTTTCATCCAGAGTTTAGAAGGCAAACAAACAGCCAGACAGATGTGAATAGCACCTGCTAGACTCTCTCTATCTTTGTCTCTCTCAGGCCTACTTCCTCTTAACCTCCCCAATCTAGTCCGAGGCTCTAATCTCTTGGTTCACAAATAACAGCACGCTTAAACTGCAGCTGTGTCAATCCCGTGTGCCATATGACCGGCATCTCACGGCAAACAAACTCTGTAGTGTCATCAGCTACCTCCTTAAAAGGTTGAACCATGACAATATACGTTTTTGATTTGTATTATTTGACATTGCCGTTTCTTCTATCCATATCCCGAGGGGTTGTCTCGACCCCGTAGCTTGAAAGCACCCTGCTGAGTATCATTTGAGGATAATGTTGTGCTCTGATGCCACGCTGAAAAAGCTGTATCAAAACGATCCCTGAGAAAAAAGAAAAAAAAAGCCTTAAGAGCAGCATTTCCGAACCTCTCTGCAAACCGCATTGACTGGGTCTGCTGAGACTGAACCGATCTAAGCAGAAATCAATGGGCTGCAATCTGTTGAATAAGACTGAAGAAACAAAGGCAGCTCGATGTTTTTGCACGGGAGGATTTTGTCAATTACTCTTTAAACTCTGAAACACGGTCTTGCACTGCACAGAAACGTTCTCCTTTTTGTTCTTTCACCTGACGCATGTACATGCCATATACAATCTTAAGCCATGTGAAGGTCAGTAGATACTGAACGCACCATAATAATGAAGGTGACGGGCCCGATGAAACTCCAGATGAAGTGATTGTCCATCCTGAGCCAGCATCTGCAAAGACAACACAAGTTGCGCAGTTTATAGAAAACATGTCTAAGTCATCCTGTTACTAGTACTTAGATTTCTAACATGTTCTTTAACAAATGGTGCTTGCCTACACTTTCTAGATACAAAATTGGCCCACCGGGTGAAAATTGTGGAGGGCTGATCAACTATCGAGCGAAATTCTCTTTTAACTGTTTCTGATTGTGTCAGAAGTTGACGTAAAGATAATGGCATGGGCACTATTTATTGCCATCACTTGATATCAATGCATCTCATGTCATTTAAATGGATAGTTCACCCAAAAATGAAAATGTTATCATCATTTACTTACCCTCATGTTGTTCCAAACCTGTATGAATTTCTCTCTTCCACTGAACACAAAAGAAGATATTTTGAAGAATATGGGTAAGCAAACAGTTGCTGGTAGCCATTGACTTCCATAAAAAATGCTATGGAAGTCAATGGCTACAGCAACTGTTTGGTTCCCAACATTCTTCAAAATATCATCTTTTGTGTTCAACAGAAGAAAGAAATTCATATAAATTTGGAACAACATGAGGGTGAGTAAATGATGATAAAATGTTCATTTTTGGGTGAACTATCCCTTTAAGCTATGCTTTTAAAAGCACGGTCTACACTACAGCCTCCGGGCTCACTGCATCCCAGGCACCAATATTTTAAAGATCCATAAAGGATGAATCACCATCTGGTCATCTGAGATTTTGGTATGCAGATAAAAGTTAGGATCATGATATTTTGGTAGTATTACAGCACACCCTGAAGTGTATATTTGAGCACCATTTGCTTTTGGAATCTGATGAAGCGTTTGGACCCGGAAAGTCAGTCTTAACAAGCGAATACTTGCGTTCTGACACATTTTGGAATGCAATTACACATGAAATTGAGTAGTTTTTTTTTTTGTTTGAATCCCGAACCTTAAGTATGAGCAATTGTATTAGTGATGCTTGACTTTACAAACAGAACCAATAAACATACACACTAAGGACAGTATCTGTTACTGAGCAGGCTCATGTGGGTTACGTTACAATGTTTTATATGGGTTGATTCCGCATTCGTTTATTAAACGCTGCTCAAAGACAGTAATTTCCTGTAACGGATCCAGTTTCTCTAGAGTGTGTCTTCCAGCAGGAAACACTGATCATATAAATCGTCAATGCTACAGCGCTCTAAGAAACCGTAGAAAACATCAGAGACAAATGCAATGCTACAAGCATCGCTTTCATAACATATCTAAAGCAAACCACTGTGCTTCGTATTAAAAGACTAGCGATGTGGCAGACAGGGCCGACACACTACCACCTGTTTATGTGTTATAAGGAGCAACCCAAGAGCCCATGCAGGGCTGAAGCACTGCCATTAATCTGCGTAAAAGCCTCTTTCTCATGCGGCCCTCGTCTCCGATAGAGAGCATTTACAAACAACAGGTCACCAGAGACTCTTTGAACAAAAGACACTAACACATGCAGCCCTGCCTGGAAACCACATTTGGTACTGTAAGGCATCCTCTGAAGACTTTCTGTGTGTGTGGTACCTATGGAACCGTCAGATTGTGGTACGCTCCTGCAGACAGCACTGCATTTAAAAAAACTAAACAAAACAAAAAAACTAAGAAAACGCTCTCTTACGCTTTCTTAGTGCCATAGCTCCTGTAGTCTACAGCAGCGGAAACGCCCACGACCACAGCGGGGAGGAGGTATCCCGTCATGTAGAAATATCTCCTGCGTGAATATTCGCTCTCGAAGACCTCCACCAGCATCAGATAGAGCTGAACCCCTTCCAAACACATCCATGCGAAAGATGCCAGAAAAAAGTAATGCAGGATTCCTGCAATTATGGAGCAGGCCATCTGTGGGACAAAAGGATCAAAGACAAATAAAGTTGAAACTTGGTTGTGTACATACCAAGTTAAAAACAAATTTAATTTAATTTAATTTAATTTAATTTTTTTAATGTCTGTTTTTTTAACTTTTTAATTCTGTTTTATTTCTTTCAGCAATTTAATGACAATTTGATAACTTTCAGCAATTTAATGACATTTATTTATTACTAACATTATTATTTTTTTTTTTACAGTTTTTACTAACCAAGGACAGTTAAACAACATTTTGACATTATCTAGTTTGATTTAAATTGAAACATTTAAAATGTGTTCACTATATAAAAGGTTAAAATATGTTCATTTTATTTCATAAATTATACACACAAAAAATGTCAAGTTACTGACTCTATCTGTTAATTTACAAAGTAAAAAAAAATTATAAATAAATAAACAAACAAACTTTGTATTTATGTGGGTTTCTAAATTTTTTTTATAACATCTTTTCAACAAAAGTTTTGATTTAACGGCTCTAAAAATGTCAGGTAGTGTAGTTTTGCAGTACGTAGCCAAGAGTATGTGGACCCTTTTCTAATTAATGGCTTTGGCTGGGCCTCTTAAGTCCAGCAAAGACGAATCTTAATGCTTCGGCATAAAACAACAGTCTAGAGAATTGTGTGCTTCCAACTTTTTTGGCAACAGTTTGGGGAGGGCCTTTTCTGTTTCAGCATGATAATGCCTCTTGTGTACAAAGCGAAGTCTGTAAAGAAATGGTTTACTGGTGTGGAAGAAAGACCTCCACCAGCATCAGATAGAGCTGAACCCCTTCCAAACACATCCATGCGAAAGATGCCAGAAAAAAGTAATGCAGGATTCCTGCAATTATGGAGCAGGCCATCTGTGGGACAAAAAGGATCAAAGACAAATAAAGTTGAAACTTGGTTGTGTACATACCAAGTTAAAAACAAATTTAATTTAATTTAATTTAATTTAATTTTTTTAATGTCTGTTTTTTTAGCTTTTTAATTCTGTTTTATTTCTTTCAGCAATTTAATGACAATTTGATAACTTTCAGCAATTTAATGACATTTATTTATTACTAACATTATTATTTTTTTTTTTACAGTTTTTACTAACCAAGGACAGTTAAACAACATTTTGACATTATCTAGTTTGATTTAAATTGAAACATTTAAAATGTGTTCACTATATAAAAGGTTAAAATATGTTCATTTTATTTCATAAATTATACACACAAAAAATGTCAAGTTACTGACTCTATCTGTTAATTTACAAAGTAAAAAAAAATTATAAATAAATAAACAAACAAACTTTGTATTTATGTGGGTTTCTAAATTTTTTTTATAACATCTTTTCAACAAAAGTTTTGATTTAACGGCTCTAAAAATGTCAGGTAGTGTAGTTTTGCAGTACGTAGCCAAGAGTATGTGGACCCTTTTCTAATTAATGGCTTTGGCTGGGCCTCTTAAGTCCAGCAAAGACGAATCTTAATGCTTCGGCATAAAACAACAGTCTAGAGAATTGTGTGCTTCCAACTTTTTTGGCAACAGTTTGGGGAGGGCCTTTTCTGTTTCAGCATGATAATGCCTCTTGTGTACAAAGCGAAGTCTGTAAAGAAATGGTTTACTGGTGTGGAAGATCTTGACTGGCTTACACAAAGCCCAGACCTGAACCCCACTGAACACATTTGGGATGAACTGGAACAACGAGCCAGGCCCCATCTCTGATGCCCTTGTGTCTGAATGGGAGAAAATCCCCACAGTCATGTCCCAACAAAAAGTGTAAAGCCTTTCCAGGCCTTTGGAAATAAAATGCTCAACAAACATTTTTTTTCTTCATATCAGTAGTAGTCAAAAACTATAAGGTAGTTTTTCAGTAATATAACGACATCCTTTTTTTTACTAAAAGTTGAACAACCTTGGCATTTTTAAGTTCAACCATAACAAAATATATATTAAAATATATTTAGATAAAAATAATAATGAATAATAAAAAAAAATAAAACACATTAATTTGAAATGCATTTCTTTAAATAAATTCCGGACAAAAAGCATCAAGTTACTGACAAAAATCCAGTAATCCTGAAAAGCTATAATCATGTGTCAAAATGCAGCTCGAACTCACTGGAACTCCCTTCAAAAATTTGTCTTGGATGTTGTGGACACGTCTCTAGACATTTCCATGAGACTAGCTGAAAACATCACATCCATTCAAGGTAACGTTACCCTGGGCTCCGTCATGTCGATTCCGATGAGGAAGATGAGCTCAGCGATGAAAAGGTTGATGCACAGGTTCTTATGGATTGTGTTCCTGTCACTCTGCAGCCCACGGAAGAAACAAAAGGTGAAGATGCTCATGGCCAGACAGATGAGGGATACCACGATTCCCACACGACTGATGACGCTCAACAACAGCTCCTGGACTTTATCTGCACCCTGAGACACAAACGTATAGAGATGGAGGGAGAAAATGTTGATGCAGATCACAACTGAGTAGATTATAGAAGGGATCTAATGGAGGAAAAAAATAGTATTTCCCTTGCTCTATTGCAAGGAATATGCAACAAGTAATTTTTTTTTTGTCCAGATTGAAATCCAAAATTTAGCAAGACACAGCACATGTGCCAATTAGATCAAATTTGTTTGTGGTTATGTTTTTGCAATTCAATTTGGTAACACTAGTGGCACAGACATTTCAGCTTTAAACAGACAGTTTAATTCTAACTGTTTTTGTTTGAAGAAACTTTTGCTATTATTAAAAGTAGACTAAGGCCATGTCCACACGTACACGGGTATTTTTATAAATTTAGTTTTTCATTCTTCCGTTTTTAAAAAAATCTCCGTCCACATGAAAACGCAAACGTATCCTATGAAACACTGTCAAGAGCATGCCAAACCAACAGGTGGCGATATAATCTCAACCATAAAGCCATGTTGGCCAATCAGAAGCCTGAAAAAGTCTCCAGTAGGCGGAGATAACAGCGCAGGCTCCGACGTCACAAGCCAAAAACTCCGGTTTCGCTGTCTACACGATAACACTGCAACCGGAGTTTTTGAAAATCTTCACCCTGGCAGGCGTTTTCAAAAATATTCAGTTTCAGTGACTGGTGCTGCGTTTGCGTGTGGACGAATGGCCAAACCGCGTAGAAAAAGCTGTGGTTTTAAAAATAACCACGTTCATGTGGACAGGGCCTAAAACAGGCCGATTTGTAGCCGTCTGCAATCCAGTGAGTTATCAGTTGGCAGCGTTTGGCTTAGAGAAGCAGATGAGTGTTGGCGGCATCTATTATAACAGCTAGGTTTCACAGTAACGCACGGACAAAAGCTTAAATATTTATGAAGATCGCATCTTACCAGCAGCTCTCGATGAGCCATGAGCACCGCAAAGTTGGTGAGATGACTACAGGAGCAGGTGGTGTGACTTTTATTGGCGTGGATGAGTTTGCAGCCCTGAGTGGACCAGTATCCCATCATGGTTCTCTCGGAGTAGTTCCAGAAAGAGCAGTTGGAGTTATAGTAATGTTGCATCTGGAATCGACAGGAGGAGACAGAAACATTCCTCATGAGTTAGCAGACGATAATGAATTGATATTTAGTAGCCATCTCTCCGATGATGAACGTATAATAAACGGCATCGTAATTCACTCCGACTGTTGGCATTCACTCTTTCACAAATGATACGCTGGCCATATCAAACACTCTTTTGAATGCACAGTGTGTGTTCTCACATAAACGACTAAAGAATCTAATAAGGTTAAATGACTGCGAAATCTAGCATGGGACCATTGATTATATGAGGTGCTAACAGGGGGCAGAATGGTTTGAAGGCATGTCTGTGGAAATCACACAATTACTTTGATAGAGAGCAAAAATCAAGCCCGGTCTCCTCTGGGAGCACTCCTGACACTTTAAAAGAGAGCGAGATGATAATTGGTCCTCTGGTAATTTCATCCTGCATTGTATAGCTAATCTGGGAGTTAATTTTCCACTCCAAAAAAAGGAAATTGCATCATTTACATCCTAATGTCGACAAACGAATTAGTTTTCATTAAGAATTTGGTCTAGGCTGGTAATAATCATTGGTTCAGACTTTGTTAATTTCATGTTCGATGGCTTAAATAAACCCCTCTGTGACCTTGTAGGCTGTTTGAATTGAGACTGCTTTTATTTTATTTTCTTCGCCGTCTTGCTTTGCTATCCCGCTGCTTTTACGATCCCTTTGTTTGTTTATTGCTTGCACTCACGTCGATGTGCTCCAGGGTGAAAATCACAGGCTCCGATATAAATACACGACTGGATTCTTTGTTTATTGAGGCGGCAATGACGTCGGAATTCACAGCCACGGAGAGGTTGCGTCCGTTAGCTTCGTGGCCGAGCTTCATCGTCGCATTCTCCGTGCTTAGAAACTGCCCCAGGTTCTTATAAAGGGCAAAAACCAACTTGGCAACACCTGCGAAGAGAAAACGTCACACCTTACTTCTCATTAAAGACCATTATGTCAGCGAGTCTCACAAAAACTGTCAAGAACATGTCTGGGTGTTATTTCACCTCATAGTTAATAGAGGAAAATAAGAAATTACGTTTTGCGCAATTAAAAGGAAGTCTATTAAGACTAGGATTTTGCGACATTTTTTTTTTGACAACAAAACCGCAATGATTTATCATTAAAATAGTTTGTAAAGTACAATTTTAATCATCTTAAATCTGACATTCACCCACATACTGTACATCAAAAAACATGATAATCTCATAAATAAATGTATATACCCCACAAACGTTCCTAATTTTAGTACGTGCATTTTATTCCCAAGTGACCCTGCAGCAGACCAAGTTTTGATTGTCGAAAACAACATATGTTGAGCAGTATGTTCACATCAATGTTCAGATATGTTTCTGACCATTAGAGCATTTGTATCTCCATAGTGACAGGAGCGATTGGATCTTATATGTAGTTATTCTCACTGGAATTGATACGAATGAACGTATATGAGTGAGTTTGCATGTGGTCTGGAACGTACCATTACGACTGTTGAGTTTCACCGTATTGGAAGACAGCTGGATAGAAATACCACCCCTGCCGCTCTGGGGAAACCTGAAATCTTGAACCTGCCCATCTGTGCTCAGCACGTAAACATCCAGAACTGCAGAGAGAAATCCGATGTTTCACAATGTTAGTTCAAGCAGAAACAGAGAAAAAAATAAAAATAAATAAAAAATATGGGGGGATTCACTGAGAATGAATTGCGGTTTATTTGCATGCATCTAACGTTGTTCAGTTCACTAAAGGAATTATGCAAATCAATTAGCGGTGAAAACACACCCACAAAATCTGTGCTGAACGCAATTTGCATAACGCTATTCTGAATTTTTAAGTGCTAGGTTGTAGCGGATGTAGCAGACCACAGCAATATGGCTTACTTTACTAGCAGTTTAAAATGTGTAAAGTGTGCTTGTCTACACTACAGTTCTGGATATAAAAATCTTATCCATCATCTGATGCATAAGTGCTGTCATGATTAACAAAATTGCAATTTTTAATCTGAAAATAAGTTTTCTAAATAAGGCACAATATATAGAAAAGAGATACAGTATGTTTGCACGAAACAATGTGAAAATATGCTACACGTTTAGTGAATTCACTCCATGACCTATTAGGCCAGAATTCAACTGATCATTTGTGGGTTTTTGGACTTTGTATTATCGACGGTATGCAAAATATAAACATTTATACAGGAGAGTGTAAACATTAGGCCCTGTAACTGGTCAAAATTTCTTTATTCACTATTTTTAATCGCATTTTTGCCTTCACTTCATTTTAAAAGGTCCTGCGGTGTGGCAAATGAATGGAGTAGAAATATTCCATGTAGAGTCTCAATTAATATGAGGTCGTAAAAGCTGCATGCATAACAGTAATAAAAGGATTAGGAAAAATGCTGTTTAAAATAGTACAAGACGGAGTTAGCATGCCACACTGCAGTACATGTCAACTTCCCAAAAGTATTTTATGTCAACCACCCATGTGTTAGTGGCCACTGTTATTAAAATTTCACAGCTGAAACATATTTGCAAACTCAAACTGATCAGCTGCAAAATACACTGTTTACGTTGTCAGTTCTATTAGTTTTGCGCATTGCTCGAACTCACTTATATTACTGGCTGGTACTTTCACGATGGCCGGTTCCATTAAATTGTCAGCAAGGACAAAGGCTCCTTCCTCCAGGGTGTCCAGTAACATAGTTGCGGCGTGCGTCTGCTCCGTGGTATTCATATCTCGCCATGATTTCAGAGCCTCCGGTCTGAGGAGGTTGTCGACTGTATCCACGATAGCCTGCAGCCCAATGAGACGCTTGTGTCAGCACTAACCACTGTAGTAATGTCAAATGTCAAAGCCTTGACTTTATCAGCAGCTGTCTGGCCGTGCCCAAATAAAAGCAAACATGCACACTTTGTTTTAGGTCATTATCAGGTGACACACATAAAAACAGGCTGCAGAAATGAGCCCGACATGCTCGGTCTGTCTCAAGAGTGCAGTATTGAATGTCAAAGGCTCTTCAAGCACGTAAACGGACACATATGAGGTAAAGAAAGACAGCCGGTCATGACGCCTTATAAATGCAAAGCGTCCTTTAAGATAAAGACACCATTGTTCTGTGTCGTCAAAACTGAAGGTGCAGACCACTATTTCCAATATCATCCATTTGATCCTGCTTTCAGTATGAAAACACATGTATTGTAATGTCTCTAGGTCTTGATAATATGATGCACAAAATTGAGAGAAAAAAAAAACGCCACCTGTTAATACTGTTGGAGAATTCCAAAAATGCAGTAGTTTTCTACAAAGGGATGTTACATTTGAGAATACAACTTTAAAATCCTACTTCTACAAACAGACTCACATTTTGGAAATGTTTTACCTTACAAACTTACACTCTTATACTATTCATTCAGAGCTACTGTGCACACGCACACCACCAGACTAAAATATTGATTCATACTTGTCGCCTCCTTTGATAATTATTGCTCATCCGATTGGTTTTGCCGTCTCTTTCTCATATGGGCTCTAATTTCCTAATTTTTTTTGGTCATTTAAAAGATGATATATGCATCTTCATAGTCGAGGGTTTCACATTTATTTTATACTGAGTTGCCTTTCCAAAACAGAATGCTGCCTTTCATGTGATCTCTACATAATCTCTCCTGTCATACTTATTTTTTTATAATTTTTGCTAGGTCTAAAATATTTTAGCAGTTCAAACTGCTGTGGCAAAACCAATGTAGCAATCAATAGATTTCAAGCACCACAAATTGACATCTACCCTTTAAGAACAAGTTGAGCGCAACAACAACACATGCACCGCCAACCTGCAACTCAAGCACATGTCAACAGATATTAACACATGACTTTAGCAATAACGAAACTGAAAAAAATAAATAAATAAACAGACCACCAACAAACACATAAAAGGTATGAATTGGGCATAAAAATTGCAGCCACACAATTTCCAATTCACTGAAATATTGAACCTCTGGGAATGAGGACACAGGCGGAGTGAAATGCTGTGGCGACAGTGAGAATGAAAGACACAGGACCATGCTGAGAAACAATAGCAGGAAAAGAAGAGAAAGTACAGAAAAAAGTGAAGAGCATAGTAGCGTAGCAGAGATATACCTTCATATACGCCCTGCATGTCCTTTCTCGCTTTTGAAGCTTTTTCATTTGAAAGAGGACACACACAAGAACAAAAACAGACCAAAGAAACACAGTTAGAAAGGTTGATGGTGTACTAATGGGTTCTCCAATCCACAAGCACTTCAGAAACACAGTATAGCAGTGGGATCTGCTATGATGAAATCATGTAACGGATGAATGTAGGGGTGCACAGAGTGGCCTTGCTTTCAGAACAACAATTTAGTCTGGTGATTTTAAAACCCTCAGGTGCTCTTTCAAGTAAAAATAGAATCAGTAACTTATTACCATCTGAAATATGCAAATGAAACATATGCAAAACAATATTCAGATGCAGACTGTCTAAATCAGTGTGTGGTTTACCTCTATGGGATCAAGATCAGGGTTGGGGATTGGAGTTGGAAGCTGGACTAAGAGAAGGGGTTGGAGATTAGGTGTAAAGGTGAGGTTTAGGAATAATGGCTAAGATAAAGATTTAGGGTAAGCAACTGGGTGCTGGGTTAGGGTTAAAAGTTGGGATTCAGATTAGATTAGGGTCAGGAAAAAGATTCAGGAACGGAGATTGGGGATCAAATTTGGGGATACAAGTTGGGTTTCCAAATTGTGAGTAAAATGCAAATTAAACAAATGCAAAACAATAAGTAGACACAAACTGTCTAAATCCTAGTTCCCCAACCCTGCTCCTGGAGACCCACTGTCCTGCAGAGTTTAGCAAATACACCTGAACCAACTAACCAAGCTCTTCAGGATCACTTGAAAAATCACAGGCCAGGGAAACTGGAGCAGGTTGGAAATAATCATTGCAGGAACAGGGTTGAAGACCTAGAGTCTAAATCAATGTGTGGTTTACCTCTATAGGATCAAGATCATGGTTGGGGTTTGAGGATTTGATTTGGAAGCTGAACTAAGAGAAGGGGTTGGATAGGGTTGGAGATTACGTGTAGAGGTGTGGTTTAGGAATAATGGTTGAGGTAAATATTTAGAGAAGGAAACTGAGAGCTAAAGGTTGGGATCCAGGTTAAATGTAGGATTTTGGGGTCAGATTTAGATTTGATGATTTGGGATAAAAGTTTCTGAATTGTGATGCCAAATCAATGGATGTCCAAATCAAAGTGAAGATTTTCTTCTATAGGATCTGGATTTGTGTGTTTGTACCAGATGAAGGAGTGGGGTTGGGATTTCAAGTCAAAAGTAAAGTTTAGGGTTAATATTTTAAGGTTGATGTTAGTCTTGGAGTTAAGATTTATCATAGGAAATTAGGGGCTGGGGTAAGGGGTTAACATCAGAAATAGGGGTTAGGGCCATGGTTCACTGAAGGAGTGCGGGGTCAAGAGAAATAAATCCTTGATTTAGAATTTTGAGTTTGGTATTAAGGTCTAGAGCAGGGGTAGGCAAGTTCGGTCCTAGAGAGCCGCAGTGCTGCAGAGTTCAGCTCCAACCCTAATCAAACACACCTGAACAAGCTAATCAATGTCTTCAGGATTACTAAGGCTATAGGCAGGTGAGTTTTGTTTTTCAGGGTTGGAGCTGAACTCTGCAGGACTGCGGCTCTCTAGGACCGAACTTGCCTACCCCTGGTCTAGAGTAATAGAGTAAATGTTTAAACTAAGGATGTTGGTCCTGGAACATGTAGTGTTCATGTAAATTACACTGGCCGTTGTCCACGTGGCTCCCATGAGACAAATGACATTCTTGCTATAGTGCACTGGGGGATCCATACTCTTTGTAATCAGGCTAGTGTGCCTTCACTCCCTTCCACTGGCCTGTAACTACGAAATTCATTTGAAAGAAAGGCTTCACTCTTAGTGAGTACAGCCTGTGCTCCAGCCATCTGAGTTCACAGATATCCACCCACTTCT
Source organism: Sinocyclocheilus rhinocerous (assembly GCF_001515625.1). Lineage (NCBI taxonomy): Eukaryota > Metazoa > Chordata > Actinopteri > Cypriniformes > Cyprinidae > Sinocyclocheilus > Sinocyclocheilus rhinocerous. The sequence continues at coordinate 530,147 of NW_015632724.1, forward strand.
TTGACTTTAATGATTGAAACGCACAAAAAGCCATACAGACAACACAAGAGCTGACAAAGAGGTTACGGTCTTTAACTAAATGAATGTTACTTCAAATACTTTGAATATGCCCTTCAAGCTCTGTGACTAAAAAGGATAGTTCAACCAAAAATGATTGAAAAAATTGAAAAATGAAAATTCTGTTATCATTTACCCACCCTCATGTGGTTCCAAATCCATAAGACTTTTGTTCAAAACACAAATGAAGATTTTTTTTTTTTATAAAACCTGAGACATTTCTGTCCCTCCATTGACAGTCTATTCAACCAAAACTTTGAAGCTTCAAAAAGTTCATAACAACAACATACTGAATTAAAGTTTAATCCAAGTCTTCTGAAGGAACATGATCACTTTATATGATGAACAGATGCATAGACCACATCAAACATAATAAAAAAAGCTCAATGAGGTTTGTTCTTGCACATCAAGCATGCAGAGCTGCCTTTGGCCGTATGTGATGTGCTCTATTTATATGCGTTGATCAATGTGTATATGTGAATAAAAGCCTAAATTAATTCAACATACCATGTACCCTCAGAAGATTTAGAATAAACCACTTGATTCATATGTATTACTTCTACAAAGTCTACTTTTTTCAAGCATCGAAGAGTAGGTTGAATGGACTTTTTCTGTGACTAAGACGAGATGTTGACGAGCTAAAACTAATATCTGATGATAAAAACTATGATGAAATTTATGCCGCGTCTTCGTTAACAAGACGAGACGGGACTATAATGTTATTTGAGGACTACCGGACATTCAAAATACATCCTATAGGCTACTGTCTTGTCCTTCAAAATGTGCATCCCTGTCATTGGATTGCAGTCGGATAAAGGGCGTTTGCATATCTAGTCTCAGTATGGCAGCCGCAGTGCATGGATAGGCTACCATAACGCGAACTAGCGATCTGAAACAATGGCCTCAGCACCCCAAGGGTTAGGGATAAGGTGACCAGACATCCTGTGTTTCCCGGGAGTCACAATTCGTTGTCGATTAACTTAAAGTTAGTGAAGGCGGTATAGGCGGAATCGTGCTGATAGAAGTGCTCTCTCTCGCGCACACTCCGCTTCTTCAGTTCTCATATACAGCGCGCGATCAGTTCTCAGTGCTCAAATACACACACAGCAGGCCAAATGTCTATCGTGCAGAGTATCTCACGTAAATACAGTCGTTTATGGATTAAGTGAACGTAAACAGGTGGGTGAAAACTGAACGTGTGTCAGTATTACATACATGACTTCCGTCTTAAAGGGACAGCATTCCTAATTAAGTACCTATACGTGTCATTAATGTTAACCAACACATGTTAAATACATATGTTAAGTAAACCTACTGTATCTGAAAAATGAGTTTAATTTGTATATCTTCCGTATTTGTCTTATTGCCTTATTCTGCTTCTTTTTCAAAAATTATAAATATGATAAATTATATATATATATTATATATGAACAACTATAATTTTTATAAATTGCTCCCTTTTCACTACTGTTAAAGGATAGTTCACAGAAAAATTAAAATTGTCATCATTTATTCAAGTTTTTCCAATCCTTGATTCAAATTTCTCATAAGCTTAATTGATTTGGTCTAAAGAGAGAAGAATTAATGACTATTTTTGTTTGAAGACTACATATAAAATAGCTACCAAAATAAATGTTATGACTAAAAGACTAAAAGTAATGACTAAAAGTTGACAAAAATGCAATGACTTTTTGTCGACTAAAACTATGAAAGACTCAAATGACTAAAATGTGACTAAGACTATTAAGCATTTTCGTCTCAAGATAAAGACTAAGACTAAATAAAAAATGCCTGTCAAAATTAACACTGCTCAGGTGTCGTTTAAAATATCTGTATTTGTAAAAGTCCTATGGGTTTTATGAGTAAGACATGACTGAGTTTTAAATTTGATTGAACTATGTCTTTAACAACTAATGTTCTAGCCCACCAAGTGAATTCAGATACATATAAGTTCAGCAGCCGTATAAAATGCTGAATAGAGCCGATATATAAAAAGAAAAAGCTCATGTTTGATGAATGTATGCCCTCAAGATTCCTAATGCTTGAAGTAAATGTTACATAACGGCCAGTTGTAACCGGAAGGGTTAGGATGCATTTGAGTGCATAAAGCAGTCTCTCATATGCATTTAAATGCAATGCATAGGATTTATATAAAAGCAGCTAATCATTTTTGTAGACTGATAACTGGCTTCATTCATCTCCATGTGACCTATTTTCAGAGAGCACTGTGAGTGCGTTGTAATTTGCATACTTGTAAAATGCAGTGAAATATGTACTATTCTAGAGAAAGTATGAGTGTGCACTAATACTGGGATGTATTACCTTGTTGTGATACCACAGGCTCCTTTGTCAAGTACCATTTATATTTGCATCTAAATAATTACCTAGATATTCCTTATTTCTTAATCGTTCTTTCATTTCAACTTTGTCATACATTTACATCCATGCATTTAAAAAAAAACTGCTGTGGCAGCTTTTCTACAACTAAATGTCCTCATCCATTGCACAATAAGTTATATTACCTGAAAATGCATGTACAGATGCACACCTGACAAAGTACATCATCCAAGCATCTTGGGATAGTAGGCAAAACCCACAGTGATTCACTCCAGTCTGTGCATTTATACTATTTTCAATTCTCTAAAAGCACGATGGGGTGTAACACAATGAGTTTGATGCCGTTTAACATTCTTATGAAGCAAGTCTTCTTTAAGCAAAGTGACCTGAAACGTCCAAGGCATGCTGCTGCTTATTAAAGAATCATGTTGAGAATGAAATCCCGTTAATACCTTATTGAAGCTGCGGCCGGTGGAGTCTTTCTCGCTGGGTCGCAGTTCCTGTAACTGAGCATCTAGAATATCCACCAGCTGCTCCATGAGCCTCATGGTAGAGCTAATGTCACCGGCAAAGATGGCTCCTTTGGTATGTTTGGCCAGCTCGTTCGCCAGGTTGGCTGCGTTTTCCCCGCTCCGGATCTGAGAGATTACACAAATTAACCTCACAGCATGGCTCTGAAAAATATCATTTTGTATCTACGAGGCTCTTGACTCCCATTATGACATCATAACGCTGAGTCGGCAACAGCCCTCGTGAGCAATTACAGCTATCATTAGAAACTGGTAGCACTTTAGAAGAGCATTTGGAAGTACTTCCAGGGTTTCAATGGCCGAAGCTTTTCTTCTACTTTCGTTCATTTTTGTGGGTGTACTGTAGGAAGTTTGGTGTCCCATTGTGCACATCCATTCTATTTACAGGAAGCATCTCACATTAACGCAAAAGTGCACACTGAAAAGAGCACAAGATCAATCTGTAAGATCCCTACTGGATGTTTGAAGGCTTCGTGTCTTCATCTTAACAAGTGATAACAGAAGGAATGAGCTCCAAAATATGGCACCAGAGAGTATTTTATTTTTATGATGTTATGCTCTGAAAACTGCCACATTTTTTTTGCTCCTCGTTCTGCGAGGACAGAAATATTCTGGAACTACAAACCTTTTGAGCGACTTGATTCACCCAGTGGGACGTACAGTTGCTCAGATCTGGGCCTTTTGGGTTCCAGGTCCCAGTGGAGAGAACGCATAGGTAGGAGGCAGTGCCTGTTTAAATAAGGACATTATTATTATTATTATTATATGGATTGTCTGTCATAATATGAGAGCCATTGAGTGATATGACTCCAGTCTGTGTCTCCAGCACAATTTATTAATGTTCTTTCATATTTAATTATAATTATAATTACATTCATTAACTTTTACTTGTAAATTTGTCTTTAATGCCATTTTTTTGTCAATTATTTTTTTTTCTTCCTTTATGTTGTTTTGTACTATACTCGTTTTGCAAGTTTTAATTGTATGCATCAATGCTGCAAATGCTTTGGCAATGCAAATATACAATATACAATACAATATTTTACAATGTACAAACACCTTATTTTATATTTTATAACAAGTGTCATTGTTACACACGTTACATGTACTTACTACAGTAATAACATTTTTTTTTTTAAATTACATGCAACTAACCCTAAAGCAAACCCTCATCCTAAACCTAACATTATAGTAAGTGCATGTTGTTAATTAATATCACTTAGTACTTAAATGTATAATTACACTGTAACACAAATAAAGTGTAACCAATATTTATTATGACAATAAAGCACCTGAATAAAGTATTGTTTGATCTTTATGATTTGCAGTACAAAAGCCAATAAGGACCATCTGACTACTTAGCAAATAAATACATACAATAATTGTTAATTATTAATAACAAATTATATGTTATTACTAGTAGTAAGCACCTTTGTTAACAAGACTAACACTAAATGTGGTAAAATCACTGCAACGCATGGCCTCTCATGGCTTTATTCAAATGGTGATGAAGTTGATTCTAAGAGAACAGACACATTTCTCGTTGCCTAGCAATTCAAAGAGCTCTGAGTGGAAAACTGCAGCATGTTACACTTCAACAGGTACATGCACCCACCTCGAGTTCCTTTGGGGCAGGGTCGTTCCACCAGCATGCCCCTCTGCGTCTGCGGCCACAGTATGTCCCTGAGCTCTACGCTCTCACAGAAGCGCTCAGGTGGAGGGAAAGACTCCAGTGAGGGTGGTGTGGTGGTTTGGGGAAGTACAGCTGGTGATTTGGGTGTCTTATTAACAGCTCTGGTCCCTGTAGTGGTAACAGTAGTCACCTGACCTCTCGGCTGAGTAGTGGTTGTTGTAGTGGTTGTTGGTTTTAGTAACTTGGGTGCTGTGGATGCCTCTGAGATAGGTGGTGCTAAAAAGAATAATGGGTAAAATTAGTTGTTGCATGAATTATGTCCTGTTTTGGGTACCGGTTTTGTTATCAAGCTTGCATAGTGCTTAATAAAAGATAAAAGATAAAAAAAAAATAATAAATCAGCTTGCATACAAGACCTCAAGCTCTATTATATCTCAAAAGCTTATTAAAGAGCTGAATCACATAGTTTTTGAACATATTTTTTTTCTCTCACCTTCAGTTTCTTTGTTCCTGTGTCTATATTTCATAATCTTTATATATAACTAACGTAATTCCTCAGGCAAGAAAAATATGGTACATATATCAGCGTAAACTGAGCAAATATTGCAGGCCACACTTTACACTGGAAAATATGCGTCTTTTTCCTAGCTAGGAAGTTACATTATGATAATCAGAAAGAGATTCATACGTAAAGGGGTTTGAGTCTCAGATAACTCAAACTTCTTTGCAGTTTGCATCGGTTCTTCCTTTACAAGGTAACAGTGATATACCTGACCTCATACCTCCAACCACAAATATGGATAAATCCATAAATCCCTCTGAACTTCACCCGCTGCTTTCACCGGCTAACCAGATTCTGTGAACGACAGCATGCAGCCAAGAAACTCACCGATGAAGCGTCCCACAGAAGTGTGAGTGTGAGAGCGCCTCCATGTATGTTTGCGAGGGGGAAAAGACCGATCGAGTGAAAGAAAATACTTTCTTTTTGAGGTTAGATGTGACCTACTGTGAATTAGTGTCAACTGACCAGCCAGAGCTCTGGTTCAGATAAAAACTGAGCAAAAAACAGCTGCAATGCCTTTACCTGCAGACCCCGATCTTTACGGTTTTCACCCATGTGTGTGAGTTGTGACAGAGTTGGCATGACTGGTGTGCCATTATTGACTTTTCACTCCCAGAATCTGTCTGTTTGTCATGATGGCTGTAAAAACAAGCTTTAGCTCAATGTTCCAGACTTAAACCACAGATGAGAGAAGCCTGTTAAAGTCAAAAGGTGGTCATCCAGGTGGATGCTGCACACTGGTGGTGGATGAGGAGATACCCCCTGACAATGTAAAGCGCTTTGAGTACCTAGAAAAAGCGCTATATAAATGTAATGAATAATTATTATTATTATTAAAAGGAAACCATATTCGCAAACCATTTTACTATAACTCTAGGCTAAAAATAATGCATACAAACTATTTGTCTATTGGGTAACATTATCCAAATGCCACATACTTAGGTTATGTGAGCCAACATTTTGTCATGTTACAAAATGTTTTCGTTCATGAATTATAAAAATTTAAGTTTGGATCGTGCACTTTCACGTCTATGTTCAAAAATGTGAGTGACAGTTAAGGGGTTAAGAATGTAAATTGATTGTCAATTGATTGTCTTTGAGAAATCTATCACTCCTTTATGTAGAGAGAAAAAAAAAATCTGAGCAAAGCAAAGGGATTTTTAACACAGGCTCCTACTAGTTTTTATAAAGAATTTCACAAAAAAAGAAAGAAAGAAAAAAAAAGAATAGCATGGCACAGTGGTGATATCAAGTCAAGTCACCTTTATTTGTATAGTGCTTTATATTGGTTGTGTCAAAGCAGCTTTACAGTGTTAAACAGAGAGAAAATAGTTTGTCAATAATGCAAGATGGTCAGATGGTACTTTGTTGCAAAGTACTTTCCTTATACCGTGGCACTGAATGACTAGCATATTCATATACCTTTCTATTTGCATGGTATTACGGCACATTAAAATAATGGAATTTGTCCAGAAAACCATAACAATAGTATTACTATAACAATATATGCTAGGGGAAAAAATCATCCTAATATCATGGCCCTTTTGTGAAAGATGTGTTTTCAAACTTTGACACTATTGTCTTTTGTACTTTACGTATAATTTGGTGTCGACTATAGATTATGGTCCTTCAAAAACATGCAGAACATGCAGGCGGTAACTCTCAGACTGAAAGCACCTAGATGTCTGTTATTATTTTACAGAATGCCTTTGCAATCTGATTTATGGGTAGAAGTATTAATTTTCTCTTTGTTGTAACAAAGGCAGTTTCTCTTAAGATAAGTACGTCTGTAGTGCTGGAATGAAAATGTGTCTGACTCGCATTAAGCTCAAAAGAACCGTCAGTTCAATGTCAAAAAAGAAGAAATATTACCTTCGCAACAGAGAACAATTTCAACCCAAATATTCAAATGAAATTGTGGCAATAAGCACCTAAGTACCAGTTCTAGCATGGCGGAGAATTTCCAGTGACTTCTACTGATTTTACATCGAACTAATGATGATTTCTAAACATCCCCCTCACCCAAACCATTTAGAATTTTCTAAAACTAGACATTTGTATGTTTATTAAGCCACTTTCTTCATTGGGGTTATTGGCCCGTCCTCAAAATGCAGGCAAAACAAGACAACACAAACATCATTTGGATGTAACTACAACCCAGGCTCGTGTGCTTGTGATGACTTTTCTGCAATACTGACATTACATACCTTATTGCACGTTTCATGGCAGTTTCAAAGTGAAATGTCCAGTGACACAATGTCCAAACGCCCATTCAGTACATGACCGTGGCCACATATTTATTACGTAGAGGCAAGCATTGCGGCATTTTAATTACATTGCTCCAGGTACGTATTGTGGTGGTTCAGAATTGAAATGTCCAAGGAGTGTCGCAAAAATGGTCTATCATGTTGGAAAATAATATACCCCCTACACCAAACCCAACCCTAAACCTACCAGATAGTTTTAATGAAAGCAGAAGTGATTATAAGGGATTATAAACCGTGCTATTTTAACACATGGGTTTGAGCTGTTTTGTCGAACCATCATTTCGTACCGGAGCGCTTCACCTCACAAGTGCAAAGCCATATCGTGTGAGCTACCAAGCAAACCCACAGAGTTAGAAAGCCCATACATATGAATCTGTATATCTGATGCTAACATTCAAAAGTATCAGTGTTCAAATCTCGCAGCATGGTAAAATTGTTTTGAGGCCATAACATAATATTGTGCAAGGAAATTAGGCTTTCGAAACTCTAGCCCTGTAAATCATAATTTGGTGTTTGTTTGTTTTTTTAGAAACAACAAACTTTTACTGTTGAAAAATGATTACTTTAAATGAACCCTTGGACTATCCCTAAAAGTCTTTTTTTTTTTTACGTTTGAGTACCAGAATTCCAAAAACTCTAATGTTGTTGCTATGTGGACTTACTAGACCGTCTCATTCTATCATTTAAAGCTGAGAAGCATAGCCCTAGAGGGACTGGTCTAAGAAGGACACAGCCTCCCTAGGATACATCCCTCCAATTGGGAAGCACCGTAACATGAGGGATGACTGTGGGAGTCATAGAATAAACGGTTGGGCTGGGGGAGGGGATAAAGAACGGCACACAGAGGAAAAGATTGAAACGTGTGGGCAAAGGGAGAAGATAAAACTCACATTAAAGGTGAGAAAGTGCAACTAATAATTATGTAGTAGCAGCATTAGCAATTGTAATAATTTTTAATTCAAGGGAGGTCTTTTAACAAAAATAGAGGCCACTGAGCAGTCTCTCCAAGTGGCAGTAGAAGCGAGACTAAAATAAAGCCAAATCCATTAGTGGTCTTCTGAACACAAAACAGTATTTTTCTATATATATATTTTTTTTTCAGGCAGGAGCAGAGAAGGCTCTGCATAAATTTCGCTAACCATCAGCAGTGTAATATCACATGGCAATTATCACAATCAGTGTCAAACTAATTCCATTAATGATGAGCAAAAATTAGATTAAGTGGCAAGCAGCGTAATGTGTGTTTTCCACCCCGATTCAGATGGCAAATATAAATGCTGTCTGTCTCCTCCACATCAAGATGATTCCCCATTATGAAAGATGATTCCAGTATGAATATGCCGCTGGTTTTAATCATTTTCTCTTTCAATAAATGGCGCATTTGATGCTATTTAGGATCCGTATGAGATGTCATACTAATATATTTTGCCAGCATTCCACATTAAAGGAACAGTCTATCAAGTATTATACATTTTTTCAACATTTATTCCCAGAAAACATTGATTCAAGTTGAAAACTTCAAATTTCATAGAAGGTAAACAGAAAAAAAATGGCATATTTTATATTTAGTTTGATCGCTTGAGATTGCCGAACAACATTTTCTGAAGGCTAAATTGCTTCTTTTGATGCCCTTTTGTTGAAAATTTAATATTCAATAAAATGTTGTTAAAAAACAGTTTCTGGCCTGTTTATGTCTGTGATGTAATTCTATGTCTCCAGTCGCAGGTCACCTTTTAGTTAAAAAAAATAATATTTACACCCATACTATTACAGTCTGAGCAAAACTAACAGTTTAATTTCTAAATGAATATCTCTAATTAAGCCAAACAGTATCAGCAGCAATTAATCAGCCACAGTTAATACTGACTTACTGCAGTCATTGATACAGTTACAAATGTTATACTGGCGTATTTCTGCTCAAGTTGCATCAAATAAACTAGAAAAACTGTATATTTCTAATTTAAATTATTCTGAATAATTCTGAACAATAATTGGTTATTGTGATATAATCTGATCTGATATAAATCTGACATCTGAGTCTTTACTTATTGTTTTTCTATAGTTTTATCTAGTCTCTTATTGTGGTTTCAACTGTTAATGATTAACTTGCCACTATACAGCACATAAAAATGACTGCAGGTCACGTGATTTGCCAAAATATCTTAACAGTTAATCTCGTAATTGCTCCATCCCTGAAGAGGTTTTTTTTTTTTTTTTTTGGCCTCTGACTTAAAGGGGAGGGATTTCTTCCCAGGGGCTTATCATATCTCACATACTCTAGTGGTCCGTTGTTCCAGTGTCTCAGAATCAAGGTAATTTCACAGCTATCAAAGTAAAGTGGAGCAAACATCAACTCTACGGAGCACAACTCTGACGGCAGTGTGAGTGAGCTGATTATTGAGCTGATGAGATAATCACCACATCTAAAACAGAGAAATCACATCAGTATACAAATGATGGCAGATTAGATTCAAGTGGGGATGGGGGTATCATTCAACTCGTGCACTGCACAGGAGCTAAAGCTAGTGAAATTAGCATGTTTTTGTCCTTCATCAGCACTGATTGTAGAGCTAATTACTTCCTTTACAGGCGGCTAAAAGAGAGGCAGAACATACACGGGCACATTCAATCAGCCACATCGTATAAGTGTGAACCACAAGTGGATACATTGTGGTAACAATGTGATAACATTTCCTTAATGAAAGATTTGAACCCTCCGAGGTAACACCCCAGAGAAATGTTCAATGAATTTCAGATCTGAGTCCTAATACTTTGCAACTGAAGTGATATTGAGTTGATATTTCTTACTTAATTGCTTGCTTGTGCAGGGATGAATTTGCTCCATGGTTTTAATTCAGTGGCGGTAATCGCTTCAGGCTAAAGGAAAGCTGCTAGCACATGCTAAGAATGACTCGGATGATTCTGTCCTGATCTCAAAAATAATGAATGTCATAGACAGCCTTCGGAGAGGTGTTTTGGCTCCGTTCCAAAAGCTAGCGCGCTGCCTTGCAGTAGAGGTCTACACGGAGAACCCGAGACCCGAGGACCCGGGACCCGACCCGGGATCCGTACGGGTTCGGGGTTGTATTTTAAATGGTCAGCCGGGTCCGGGTCGGGTCCCAATCTGTTACTTCGGGTCCCGGGTCTGTTTAACATTGTGTGTAATACCCGAGTCGATCGGACTCGGAGAACACCCGGCCGTTATTAGTCAGTCAGCGCTGTGCATGTGTTGTTTTATTACTTTCAACTTGTAAAACTAGGATGAGAAAAGTGTGAGTCGGTCATTTGAAATAAAGAGGAAAAAAAAAATCAGAGCGACGTCATCAGAAGCAGGGTGGGCGGAGAGTTAATGCACACGTGCGGTGATAATGGATACCTTCATGAGTGATGTGAGTTATTATTGAGGATGATTTAAAAAAAATGCATTCTGAGATTGCATTCTCTGTGAAGGATATATGTGAAGCTGCCTTGAAATTTAGCCAGTTTAAAAGGTTGCAGCCTTCAAATGAGAACCATATCTATGGCTAGTTATTAATATAACAGGTAGCCTTTGAGGTGCTTTAGAATGCTATAAGCAGCCTACAAATAATTTGTATCTTACAATCTACTATCTTGTCATTTAGCGCAGGGGTTCCCACACTTTTCAGCCGACGACCCCCAAAATAACAGTGCCAGTACCTCGGGACCCCCACTTTCCTCTGAGGTGGTTAAAGTATACAAAAGTTTTGCACAATGGCGCACATGCACTTATATCATAATGACAACACAAAGGAACACAACAGTCTAACAACAATAATATTATTTTATAGTAATTTACTCATTACTTACATTTCAACATTAATCTTACCTAATTAGTTGGGTGGGCAACATGCTGGAGTACAAAACTCCACGTCAGAGTTTTATTTTTAATTCAACTTGTAATTTTTTTATTTATGGGTAAAATATGCTATTTCTAATCCTTTAAAAAATTATTTGATTTCTGGAAATCATCTTGCGACCCCTCCTCGTGGTTTCGCGACCCCCTGGGGGTCCCAACCCCTACTTTGGGAACCCCTGATTTAGCGGATGCTTTTATCCTCAACGACTTTATCCTAAGTACACTCATTACGGGTACAGTTTCATGACGGCCCTGGGTACAGTTACAGAGCTCAATGTCTGCACAAGCAGATTCATGAGTGAGGTAGACCCCGCTGGGTTTCCGCAGAAGAAATACACTAATATTTTAAATTTGTAAGCCCCACTAATCTGCGTAAAGTTGTTTGACCTCTACACTTAGCCAAGTCTTTCTGGAGTAATGCAAGAGTCTTGGCCTCTAGGCTGAGCTGGGATTATGGTAATTACAGTTATTATTTTTTCAATGTAAAGATGATCTGACACATATTATGGCCATCCTGTCCTAGCTCTTGACAGTGAAATTAAAAACAGGCTACGCTGACGTGACCTTCGGGACTGATCCGGTCTCAACGGAGAGCCGTCTCTCAGCACAGACACATTGAGAGGCATTCGAGGCAAAGCGTAAGTTGTTTGTTTTGAGGCGGTTAGGGAACGAGATCTACTCTTTTGGGGGTGATCCACTGTTGCCGCAAGGCTGCCTACGTACCTGTCCAGACAGGTAACCCTCTACCAATGAGGGAAGCGGTACCTTTCTCAGTGGGGCAGTGGGAGGGAGTTTAGCCTCAAGAGTCTAAACACTGGGGAGGGATGTCTCTGTCTTCTGAAACCTCGAGGGACGCGTCTCTTATTATATGCTAACAACGCCTATGATGTTGTTTACTGCTGAGACCCACCACTTCACTCTGAGATGTTGCTTGCGCTCGAGAAAGGTTTCCGGAATACATCAAGCACATATTAAATCTGAAATTAAAAATCAGTCATCCATGACATTTGACACACAGACTTGGGTGCCAGAGGAATACCAACTCTGGCTGAAATCTCGCGACCACTTAAACAGATATCCAGAGGGACCCTGTGTGTGTGTGCAGCTAGATGGATTCGAGATGAGGCTTACCGTGGGCTGGATCAGGTGGACCAAACACCAGATTGTACCGCAGGATGTAGAAGTTATTCCACACGTACAGCTGGTTGTCTCGAGGGTTGTATTCCACAGCGGCGATGTACTGGTACTGGTTGGGGAAGTGGATGTCGATGTATTCGCCTCGGTTCAGTTTGGTGTTGTACATGTGGTCGATGAGGCTCTTACTGACTTCGCTCTCATTGTCTTCATACGTGGATCGGACCACATACAGAACCCCGCAGATCATAAAAGCGTTGGAGGCCGATCGCTTGTCGTAGGTGGTCTCCCAGGTGGCCTCGAAGCGAAGGGTGTAGGGATTGAGCTGACTGATCACCATCATGCTCGCAGTTAGACACCTTCAACACATGAAAGAGAGCAAGGTTAAAGAGTGTTCTGTCACAGTACAGAAGGACAGTGTATGTGGCATTGAAGACGAATCAATCTGCTGTTGTCGAGGGGAAATACACGGGCTGAATTCTAGATAGCGGCGTATAGATTTTCATAAGAACTCAGGGACATCGACCAGGGAAATCTGAATTCCAGGTGGACAGATGGTAAGTTGTGCTGGAGGGAAACTCAAAACCAGAAAAATAAAGCTGTTCCTCAACTCTACAGTTCCTCTCCAAGCACAGAGTTCTTGTCAGCCCTTCTAGGCTTTATATGAACACTCGAATAGTCCGCTATGGCAGTATGCGGTTTCAATTTCCATATTCTTACTTTTTAAAAGGACATATTTTCATGTTTCTTTCGGTCCAGATCAGGGTGGCAGCGGGAGATTGGCGGGCTGGTGCTTTTTACTTTTGAAAATCATGCGTCTGTCATTTCTAAGGTTACTTTAGGATTTCCTGATGAAAAAGAGCAATTTACTCACCCAGTCATGTCATTCCAAATACACCTGACTTTATGTTTTTCGTGGAACACATACTTTTGAATAATATCACTCTTTTTCATGCAATTACAATGATGCTGTATGTTAACTTTGTAACATTTGAAACAATATTAACTTTATATTTTGGTCTGTTTCTCACACAAATCTATCAGAAGACTTGAGATATGGTATAGCACACATCATATGAACCACTTTTTATTATACTATTTATGGTGGACATTTGTCATATCAGAGTTGACTTCTTTCACATTAATTAAACTGAAATGAGTGGCCAGAATGTTCTTTAAAATTCACTTTTTTGTGTGTGTTGCACAGAATTCATATGGGAATGGAACAGTTTGGAATGACACAACAGTGAGTAAAGAATGAATCTTTCATCTCTAATTTACAAGTGTAGTTTTTTCTTCTTTTTTTCTTTTTCTTTCACCATTTTTTGTGCCTGTTCCACTGAATAACAGTGTCACTTCCAAAATATACTGACTTGTCAATGGTTAAAAAGATTATAGTGAATCCTGAGTAAACGGTAAGATAATTGTTATTTGGCAATTTTGAATATATTTTTAATTGCTTTTAATAAATTACTATGCTAATATACATTATGTCGATCATCTGCCTTCCAGGTCTGTAAACATAAAACTGCCAATTAAAAAGAAAAAAAAAGATTCAGATTTTAAAGATTTTACATTCAGATTTCAGATCTTAAAGATCTTTTTTTGTTGTTGTTGTTGTTGGCTGAAATGGTAATGCATTATAAATATAAGTTAACCAAACAACTTAAACAACTAATTTACTAGTCAAGAAGGATATTTTGCTATTAAGGTTTTTTTTTTTTAAGGCTCAGTTCTCGAGAAATTCTTATCGTCATGGTTTTGTACGGGCCAATACACTGTCCTTCCAAATCCTTCCATAGCACCAGATAAAGAAAAAGAGAGACAGACAGACAGACAGAAAGACAGAAAGCAGACAGACATTTAAACAGAATCTTGACAGTCTTCAGAAGTTTTATCTCATGAAGGCCATCTTCAGCATTTCAACATTTCCAACAATCTAAAGCTACATTTCTCAGATTTCCTTCTTGTCTTATTATGATCGATCTACTAATGGTGTCCATTCTGTGGCCACAATGTCCAGGAGACACTGAGCACTGTGTTCTTTTTCATGGAAGTCACTATTTTCTACAGGAGCTCTGTTTAGCATATGAATGAATCTCAAGAAACCTGTCCAGAACACAGAAAACAATGACAAAGAAAGAAGACATAATATAAAATATATTTTGCAGAAAATAAATTCTATTTGTATATAGGACCATTGTGATTTTTTATTTTTTTTTAATAATATTTTACATTATAAATAATGACATTGTAAGTGTAATTGCTTATGATGCACAGATTTGTATAATAGTTATAATAGTATTTGTTGTGCTGTCTTTATGCTGATTTAATAAAGAAATACTATAATAAAAAATACTGTATTACAGTAATGGCAATCTAATGAGATTCACCTTTGAGAATAATGAAAATTGCAAAGAGAAAAAAAAAATCTGGATGCATTACAGTAATAATAATTTTGGTGGGGAAATGTGCTTAATTGTCCTTAAAATAATATTATAATGCAAACAAAAAAAATCGTAATGGTCCATAAAATTAGTTTCTTTATGGAAAGTACATATTTGTTTTAATTGTGTGCATATTTGAATTTGGGGTGAACTAAGATTCTAGACATGTTTACATCAGATTCACCTGGAGATCATGCAGTGTGTCATTAGTTTGCACCCACAAACTGAATTTTAGGTTGAAACAAACAAACAAACAAATAAATAAATAGCCTTTGCCCATTACAAAAATAAAATAAGAATTAAGTTAATCCTTATAGTTACTAATAGCAACCATGTTGCTAATGAGGTAAGTTAAAACAAATGAAATTATAGCGACATCCATCCAAAAATAATTTCTATTCATTTCTAAAAAAATCACAAATCATTTCTTGTTTAGTCAGCCAAAACATTCTGGACGGATCTCAGAGTATGCAGTACACTTAATACCGGGACAAATCCTGTTCTCTGAGATACCGTGGCCAAAGAACATCATGCACATTCCACTGTTGCAACCAAACAAGACCAAATAAGAAAATTACTTCAAGTAAAAAAAATAAATATAAAATAAACAGCATTCAGCAGCCTGAGGGTGACATGAGGGCTCTGGCGTCCTAGGGAGTCAAACTGTGATTAATAAATAAAACTGTTACAGACCGCCTGGAAATGCCTAGAGGAAGTAATGCAAAAACATTAAGACAAAAAAACATATTCTGTGAAGGTGCTCGCATCAGAAAAGAAATGTGATCAATCACAGATATTCCTGGAGAAAAGCTGAACAACATGATACTTTATGAAAGAACAGCTTTTAAAATTGCGTGTGGGATTTTGACTTCAATAACCCATAGATATGGATGGAGATTAAATTTATACTAAGCACTAAAATCCAGCGGGCCTTTGTTCTTTTGGGATTGTGGTGGGAAATGTGCGGCAGAGGACCCCGTCTGGTATGTGAAGTCTCTGGAAACATTCTCTGAGAAGACGAGACAATTCAATCAGAGAATAATATTACTATCTAATTGTTTAATGGAGCAAAACAATCCATACTCTTAATGTAATGGGAAATCTGAGAATAGAAGTGAGGCGTTTGTTTGGAGTTTGTTCATGTTAGATACATGTGCAATCATTTGTCTTTTCTGACAGTCGTATAGCTGCGGTTTCTTACGAGCAAAACACAGTGATCAAGCACTAAAGAAAAAAAAACATCTTTGGTCTGTTTAGTAGGTAGCATAACACTGAATAATTTTTAAGGCCAAGAAAATCATGCAGGTCTGTCTCTGAGCAATTATAGGTGCAAAGACTGGACATCAGAGAATGTCTCTTTGCATTCATGTAGTGCGTATTGCTGTAATGTTCCTGATAGAGGAAAGACTGCTAAAAAGTAACATTTCACAGGGAGAAAAGCACATGGAAATGGTTTACATATAACAGCTTATATTTGAGTTTTTATGAAACAATGTCAGATTTAAACAAGGCAGCTAAAAGCATTTTATACCCAGCTCTGTGCGCTACAATCACACCTGCACAAGGTTTCAGGATACAAATCAAACACTAAAAACTGCGTATCATTAGAATGAAGCATTGCATTATAAGAAAACATGAATAACAATTTCTTTCCTCAAGGAAATAGCAGTTCTTGCAAGGCAGCAAACAAATAGGGTTTTAAGTTTTAAGCTTAGATTTGCCATAAATGAAATGTCGCATCAAAGACGCTTTTGCTGTTTTCGTGACTCTCGTGCTCGTCTCATTTTAAAGGCACTGTTTGTAAAAGTGGTTAAATAGTGTTAAATATGGTTAAATAGCAAGAAAGAAAAATCTGAATTCAGTAGGTGAATAAACGCAGGAAAGAAGACTAACCACAAATATTGCGACAATGCCATCACTGCCATAAATTGCAGATTATTATATAATGCTGTCTTGCAAACACTGATATTGATAATACAGTGCCTATAAAAAGTATATTATTATTATTTTATTTTATAATTTTTTTATTTGATTTAATTATTATTTTATGTAATAATATTAATATTATTTTTTTTTTTACATATTTGCTTATAAAAACACAGCAAAAATATTATTTCTACAATAAATAAAAATATTTTAGAATTAATATTACATATAGCAACATTTGTTTGTTTGGTCAAAATATATTGCATTTATTTTAAATGCATATCCACCCCTTCATGTAAGCGTACAAATTGAGTAATTTTAACCGTCTTCCACCTGGTTTGAGAATCTCCCACATGCCTTCTGGCAAACTGCAACCAAGATATCGTTTCACAATTTTTTTGTACAGTAGCTTTATCTTTGGCTCTGTCTCATAAAAGTAGAGAAGCACCCAGGCAACAGTTGTTGTATGCACAGTCTATCATTGGGCAATTATATTAAATCATTGGTCTCTTGGTGGTCTCTCTCACCAGTCCTGCATGGTCACTTGGTTTTTGAGGATGGTCTAGGTAGATTTACAGCTGTGCCATAATCTTTCCATTTCTTAATTGTTGATTTAAGTGTACTCCAAGGGATATTCAATGACTTGGAAGTCTTCTTGTATCCATCCCCTGCCTTGTGCTTTTCAATTACAATTCACTTTCACTGCTTGGAGTCAGCAAATTTCTGCAATAATGCCTCACCAGAAGTTAGACCTTGCAGATAGAGCTGTATCTATACTACAATCAAATGAAACCACTTAACTACTCACAAGAGATCTATTTAACTTTGACTTTGAAAATGAATTGGCTGTGCCAGTGATGGTTTAGGTGTGTCATTTTTTTAGTGGATGCTGCATTTGTTTCACTTTTGACATTAAAACTCTTTTTTTTTCTTTTCTGTTAATCAGTTGCAAAAAAGCTAAATTAAATCCATTGTTAAAGCTGTAAAATGACAAAACCTGAAAAAGTGTCTACTGTACATGTTTTATAAGCACTGTATTATCGTGGACAAAAAACTGAATCCTGGAGAAATGCATTTTAAGGCACGCTCATAAAGGAGTAACATTAAAAAAAATTTAAAAAGACGGCTCATACTTACTGTAGGGAACACATTCATACTGGACTTCAAGGTACTTATATGTTCCTGGGCAGGGGTCAGGAAAAACATCTGGTCCGGTGATGACGATGCACTGCGTTCTGTTGTTACACCTGGACGAAGCGAGAGAAAGATACAAGCAATCAGAAGAGTGAAACACAAAAGAAAACTATTTGCACCAGAGTATAAAGGAATGCTCTGGATTGAATAAAAGCTGTATCAACAGAATTTGGAGTTGATACAGTGGAAACATATATTACTATGGAAAATAATTATGAATGTCTGCATGATGGTACTGCGTCTGTTTTAACAAAACATTTTCTGTGGTAAAAAAATGCTTGCATTGAAGCCTGAACATTTCTTCATCAGTCATCTGTGAGGACAATAGCATCAAACTGAGAGCGAGCGTGCACACAGCTGATGGACGGACGGATGGTGGCCCAGAGCAGGAGCCAGATAAAAGACGGCGGGAATTAGCGGAGCGGATAGATGCCAAAGTGGTCCTTTTCAACCCAACGACAAAGATAAACAGCCTCATCTCTGAGTGTTCATACATGCCAGCACATGAGTTATACATCTGTATGAATCCCCCCTGAGGTCAGGCTGATTGTACCTATGATGGATTCATTTTCCCTATATGCCATTTCACTCGGAATGAACTAACCATCCCTCCACTGCCTGTTTAACAGGAAGTCATGCAGAAGGTGGTTTATGTGGGTTCTAGGAACTAAAATTAAGCACATCAATAAAAGATAAAGTGCAGAAATGATCTCATGGCTTACAGACACAGTGTACAGTGAGATGTTGGAAAAGTAGTGGCAGTATCGTCCATCTGTGTCACAGACGGTCTAGGTAGATTTACAGCTGTGCCATAATCTTTCCATTTCTTAATTGTTGATTTAAGTGTACTCCAAGGGATATTCAATGACTTGGAAGTCTTCTTGTATCCATCCCCTGCCTTGTGCTTTTCAATTACAATTCACTTTCACTGCTTGGAGTCAGCAAATTTCTGCAATAATGCCTCACCAGAAGTTAGACCTTGCAGATAGAGCTGTATCTATACTACAATCAAATGAAACCACTTAACTACTCACAAGAGATCTATTTAACTTTGACTTTGAAAATGAATTGGCTGTGCCAGTGATGGTTTAGGTGTGTCATTTTTTTAGTGGATGCTGCATTTGTTTCACTTTTGACATTAAAACTCTTTTTTTTTCTTTTCTGTTAATCAGTTGCAAAAAAGCTAAATTAAATCCATTGTTAAAGCTGTAAAATGACAAAACCTGAAAAAGTGTCTACTGTACATGTTTTATAAGCACTGTATTATCGTGGACAAAAAACTGAATCCTGGAGAAATGCATTTTAAGGCACGCTCATAAAGGAGTAACATTAAAAAAAATTTAAAAAGACGGCTCATACTTACTGTAGGGAACACATTCATACTGGACTTCAAGGTACTTATATGTTCCTGGGCAGGGGTCAGGAAAAACATCTGGTCCGGTGATGACGATGCACTGCGTTCTGTTGTTACACCTGGACGAAGCGAGAGAAAGATACAAGCAATCAGAAGAGTGAAACACAAAAGAAAACTATTTGCACCAGAGTATAAAGGAATGCTCTGGATTGAATAAAAGCTGTATCAACAGAATTTGGAGTTGATACAGTGGAAACATATATTACTATGGAAAATAATTATGAATGTCTGCATGATGGTACTGCGTCTGTTTTAACAAAACATTTTCTGTGGTAAAAAAATGCTTGCATTGAAGCCTGAACATTTCTTCATCAGTCATCTGTGAGGACAATAGCATCAAACTGAGAGCGAGCGTGCACACAGCTGATGGACGGACGGATGGTGGCCCAGAGCAGGAGCCAGATAAAAGACGGCGGGAATTAGCGGAGCGGATAGATGCCAAAGTGGTCCTTTTCAACCCAACGACAAAGATAAACAGCCTCATCTCTGAGTGTTCATACATGCCAGCACATGAGTTATACATCTGTATGAATCCCCCCTGAGGTCAGGCTGATTGTACCTATGATGGATTCATTTTCCCTATATGCCATTTCACTCGGAATGAACTAACCATCCCTCCACTGCCTGTTTAACAGGAAGTCATGCAGAAGGTGGTTTATGTGGGTTCTAGGAACTAAAATTAAGCACATCAATAAAAGATAAAGTGCAGAAATGATCTCATGGCTTACAGACACAGTGTACAGCGAGATGTTGGAAAAGTAGTGGCAGTATCGTCCATCTGTGTCACATTGTTCCTGAGGTCTGTGCCTTTGCTGTTCGCTGGATAAATTCATTTTAGAACCAGAAAGGTTTTAAAGCCTTTTTTTTCTCTAGTTCTTTAAAAAAAAACAAAAAAACATTACTGTACTTGTGCTTTAAAAAACCCAGAAACCAACACATTGATCTCAAAACAAAACGAAACAAAACAAAACAAAACAAAAATTTTGATTTTTAATGTTTTTTTTTTTTAAATCACGGCATTTATTATTTATTTTTTATATAAGGCTGCATTTATTTGATGAAAAATACAGTAAAAATGAAAGTAAAAATAAAAATTGTGAATATTATTACAATTTAAAACAACTGATTTCTATTTTAATATATTTTACATTTTAATTTATTCATGTGACACTATTCTGAATTTTCAGCAGCCATTACTCGACTCTTTAGTGTAACATGGTCCTTCTGATGCTGATTTACTGCTCAAGAATCAATTGTATTATTATTACTGTAGAAAACTGTTTTTGCTGCTTAACATTTTTTTTTTGTGGAAACTGTGACATTTTCCCTTCATAATGAAAAGAATATGTAATATTATAAGATTAAGAACAAAATAAAAAAATAAAATAAAAAATACAGAACCTTGGTACTAGTGGTGTTTATATATACCAGAATATTATTGTAGATTTGAAACATGAAAGACTGCTGTATGCTGTACGCATGCTATATCATCTCACAGTTTCTGAGGAAAATGCAGGATGATTGTTCTAATTTAGAGGAAAAGAATCTGGAAACAAAGATCTTCGGTTTGGGAATAAAGAGCATGTTTTACTGTTAGCGCAGCGCGGGGGGTGAATTAGCCTGCTGGAGTTTTTCTGACCTGGCCTTGGGGTAGCATCTCTTCCTGCAGTAATTTCTCTTTACCTCAGCATGTGACTCTGACAATTTATTTGTCTTATGTTCTATTTGCTAATAAACAAGTGGAGACTTCTTTTTTTTCTCGTAAAAGCAGCAAAGCACGTGGAACAGAGTGCTGCTCCGTCCACAGCTGTGAATTCCCAGCGGTCATGTTTGAAGATGAGAATTTATACATAGACACGAGCTTTGC
>NW_015632725.1:0-342 GCF_001515625.1 Sinocyclocheilus rhinocerous
GGGGACATAATTATGGTTTATAATGACTTATACTGTCTTTTTACGTGTTACGTTGCATCGTGCCGCGTAAACATAAAACCCTGTCTGCATTTGTGATCGGAGAAACGACAAACAACAAGCCCTACTCTACACTGCCCAAAAAACTCGCTTTAAATATATAAAATATAAAAACTCTTTAAATATAAAAACTGTACTTACAGTCTGTGAGTCAGAACAGCCGGCATTGTAGTCTACTCTCCCAGGATCAGGAAACGGTCCTCCATAAAATGTGCTGCACACATCTGAATATTTGGGTTAAACTGTTCTGGAACAGTGTTGTAAATATAACTTAACCACTGATTT
>NW_015632725.1:576-2721 GCF_001515625.1 Sinocyclocheilus rhinocerous
GACGTAGGTATGTGGGGGCGTGTTAGAACGAGCCGTTTTAGGTAGGCGTGGCTGACTCTTAACTTTTATAAAGAATATCTCTTTGGATTTGAGACTTTAGTGTTTGCAACTTTACAGATCTTCTTTATGCACCAAGAGCTTGTAACACTCCAAAGAGAAAGAACAATTGAAATCGCATCATATGACCCCTTTAAATAAAGCTAAGTATAAGCCTAATTAAACATGCAGGGTTCTATACACTTTTTTAGTTATTTCTAGCATTTGTACATTACACTGCACTTACAAATTGCATAAATAATATTATGAGATTAATGTTTTAAATATAAAAACGGCAATATAGAAATAAAAATGCCAGAAAAAAATAGAATGATACTTTTAAATGTGAAACTAAAATTACCAGTAGGTGGCGGCAAACCACTGTCCTAATAAGTGAGTCACTGAGTCATTTATTCAATCGATTCTTTCAAAACGACTGATTCATTCAGGAACGAAGTAAGAAACAGTTTTTATGAATGGATCAGTGAATCATTGAATCTCCCGATTTGTTCAAAAACGCAACTTCATTCAGTAAGGAAACACTGCTGTGTGCGGCTGCAGAGGCGCTCAACATGGCTTTGTTTTGAACCATTTTCTTTAGTGAAATAGAGCAAAAAATACCATATTGTCTCTATAATTTAAACAACTTACTATTTATTTTTTGTTCATTGAATTGTTGCCCTGGCACGAATAAAGGTCTGCCACAGACCATGCTGACCAAACCGTTCATATGATCGCTCTAAATGCATGTGTCCTAGGAAGACACGCCAGCATATCATTATATGATTAAATATCTATATTTGTTGCTTCACAGTGTCACAGTGTTTACCTGTCAATCAGAAGTACGAGCCTCAGTGGGCGGGTCTTGTCGGGAGTGAATGACAATGCAAGTAGACACTGTTGGATGTGCAGAAAGCAAATCTGCGGTAGTACTAATAGAAATTATTTTAATGCGCATGAAAACTCGGAGTTACTCAGAGTTTTCACTTAACCTCCTTTCTGAAACGGGCCCCGGGTCTGATGAGAAGAATATGATCGCGGAAAACAAGCTGGAGGAAATAAACCGGAGTAACATTGCAGGAGAATAATCCAGAAGATGGCAGTAATGCAACGCTCTTGGGTGCAAGCCGCCGTTAAACGAAGAAGAAGAAGAAAAAGACGAGGAAGAAGAAGGAGACACCCCAAACGTCAGCTCCAAAAACGTAAAAGAGTAATGTATTATCTCACGAAAAAAAAAAGATATATTAGCTAACGACATAACATCATGTAAGTTGGTACAACTTCTTTTTGTCTCGCATCCAGGCCCTACAGAAATTATTTGTACGACTGTATGTTCGCTTGTGTTGAGCTTTCGGTGATCGCAGAGAAATTCGCGGATAAATCGAGACACCCCTCGCTGCAGACTGTAGCGCGGTGACGTCACGTAGCTACGTCACGTATGTGTTTACCGCGCATGCGCAAAGTGACGTAAGGTATGTCTATAACACGCATGCGCATTAACGTGGTGACAGCGCATGCGTGTGTAATTTGCATTGCGTGGTGACGTAACATGTCATTAAAACGCATGCGCATACTTAACAGAATACGCTGATAAAATGTATAAGTATTAAAAAAAAACGCTAAGGTGAAAAAAAAAAAAAGGAAGAAAAAAACAGTAAAATGTAGTACAGCACATATCTAGGATTTTAATCATGTATCATAGTTAAAATATTTCTAAATACAACTGCATTGTTTTACTTTTTGTAATTAAAAAACAAATATTTTGTCATTGAAAATTTCTTAAAAATAGTATTAAAATATTGTCTTGTTCTAGTGAACCAAGTATCTGTATTTTGTCTCACCTTGTGAGCTAAGTGTATTCTCACACACCCTAGTGTCGATAACCTGTGATATAGCTCATAATTTTCCAAGTGTATGATACAGCTTTCATTCTTCAGGTCAACCATATATTCATGAAAAAAAAAACCAGTTTGAATAAGGAAAGCAATAACTTTGCCATAGTATCCTTTCAAATGTTAACATTGCCACAGTCATTGCAAGCTTTGCATGTGCTGCCCCGCCCCCGGAAAAAAGTTCAGGCTCAGGATTTTTTTTTTGCTTTAACCCCTG
>NW_015632725.1:11560-13383 GCF_001515625.1 Sinocyclocheilus rhinocerous
ATTGCCACAGTCATTGCAAGCTTTGCATGTGCTGCCCCGCCCCCGGAAAAAAGTTCAGGCTCAGGATTTTTTTTTGCTTTAACCCCTGTGACCTCCTTCTTTCAGATGAATCCAAGCAGAGTTATGTAAAAAATTGTCTTTGATCTTTCAAACTGTTTAATGCCACTCAGCGGGTGTTGCATGCATCTGTCCAAAATAAGTTAAATAAATAATTTATTAAATAAATAAATTGCATGCATCAATCCATAATAAAAAGCGTCTCACATGGCTCCGGGGGGTGAACAAAGGCCATCTGTAGCGAATCAATGCGTTTTTGTAAGAAAAATATCCATATTCAAAAAGTAATAATCACTTTAATGTAGCTTGCGCCAGCAGTTGTACACAGAAGCAGCTCCGGGAGGATGACGTATGAGTTCAGCGCTGCACATGCACCGGTGAGTCTCGTGAAAACCAACGCTTGTTAACAGGATCAAAGAAAGCAAAGTTTCCGTACTTTAGCAAAGGAAAACCAGTCTCCTCTTGGCTTATATCGAAATCCTCCGACATTCTTCTTTACAAATCCTCGTTTTGTACTTCTAATTAGTGACCGTTGTTTTGTTTTGATCTCTCTGCGTGCGTTACTTCTGAGCGGCGCATGCGCAGCGCTGACCTCATACGTCATTCCCCCGGAACTGCTTCTGTGTACAACTATTGGCGCAAGCTACATTAAAGTGATTATTACTTTTTAAATATGGATATTTTTCTTACAAAAACGCATCAATTCGCTACAGGAGGCCTTTGTTCACCCCCCGGAGCCGTGTGTATTTTAAAGTGTCCTAATATTGTGTTGGAGTCCTCTACAACAGGTTTAAATGCATCTAAGGTCAGTAAACATTAATATTAAATGTATATTTGAGAAAATGACAGAGTCGTTTGCCAATGATTTCGAAACGATTGGTTCCAAGCAAGTTCGGAGCAAACCCCTCCCTTCTATAAGCCTACTCTGATTGGTCAGCTGGCCAAGCCTGCTGTGATTGGCACAGAGAGGAGTCCTTGAGCAAGTTAGCGAGTGCTACCATTGACAAAGCACCTTTACATAAAACAATAATGGCGCTTTTCCACTGCATGGTACGGCACGGTACGGCTCGGTACGGTTCACTTTTGGGGGGTTTTCCACTGGGTACAGTACCTGGTACCTGGTACTTTTTTTAGTACCACCTCGGTTGGGGTTCCAAGTGAACCGTACCATTACCAAAACGTGACATGTAAACTCTGCAGATCACGGATTGGCTGGAGAGAATCGTCACTACCTGAACTTGCGACACAAACACAAAAGAACCACTAGATTTAAAACGTTAAAGTAAGTTTACGGTGAACTGGGAGAAGTGTAGACTAAACTTTAAAGTTACCTACATATGTGTAAATGATATCAATAAAACATGTCATCAAATTATAATTGAATGGATTATTATTGCCACTTCCATAGACATCGGTGTGTATTTTACAAACTATACATTTATTGTTTTACTAGTACTTATTTGTATTTAAAGTGCCTTGTTAAGCTGCTTTAAATTAGCTTTTTTCCACATCAATCTACACTCCATACACCATACTGACAAAGCAAAAACAGAATTGTCACAACTTCGTAAATTAATTTTTAAAAAAATAATAAAATAAAAATAAATTAGACTAAATATCATATATATATAAATATCAATAATAACTAAATATTTAGCTGAAGCACCTTTACAGTCTCAAGTCTTTTTTTAGGTATGATGCGACAAGCTTTTCTCATCAGCATTTGGCAATTATCTGCCATTCTTCTCCTCACCTCTTCACCTCTC
>NW_015632725.1:13493-13735 GCF_001515625.1 Sinocyclocheilus rhinocerous
TCCTGAGCGCTGTGGAACAGGTTTTCATTGAGGATATCTCTGTACTTTGCTCCATTCAGCTTTTCTTATACTCCTTCTACTCTCTCAGTCCCTGCTGCTGAAAAACAGCCCCACAGCACGAGGCTGCTAGCAGCACACTTTACACACTTTACTCTACTCTGCAGGTGATGAGCAGTGCCTGGTTTCCTTCAAACATGATGCTTGGAATTGAGGTTCATCAGACCAGAGAATCTTGTTTCTCA
>NW_015632725.1:19123-26933 GCF_001515625.1 Sinocyclocheilus rhinocerous
GCTGAAAAACAGCTCCACAGCATGAGGCTGCTACCAGCACACTTTACTTTTGGGATGGTACTCTGCAGGTGATGAGCAGAGCTGGTTTCCTTCAAACATGATGCGCAGAATTGAGGTTCATCAGACCAGATAATCTTGTTTCTCACAGTCTGAGGGTCCTTTAGGTGCTTTTTTGTAAATTCCAAGTGTGTTTTCATGCGTCTACACTGAGGAGAGGATTGAGTTTGGCCACAGCACCATAAAGCCCAGATCGGTGGAGTGTTGCAGCGATGTTTGTCCTTCTGTAGGTTTCTCCTGTCTCCACATATGATCATGGAGCTCAGCTAGAGTGACCATCAGCTTCTTGGTCACCACACTAACCAAAGCCCTTCTCCATCAATTGCTCAGTTTGGTCAGGAGGCCAGCTCTAGGAAGAGTCCTGGTTGTTTCAAACTTCTTCTATTAAGGGTAGCAGAGACTACAAGCTTCTGTGACCCTTCAATGAAGCAGAATTGTTTCTGAACTCTTCCCCAGATGTGTGGCTTGACGCAAACCTGTTTCTGAGCTCTACAGGCAGTTCTTTTGACCTCAGGGCTTGGTTTTTGCTCTGATATGCATTATCAGCTGTTAGATCTTTTATCAAGTTGTGTGTGCCTTTCCAGATCATATTCATTCAATTGAATTTGCCACAGGTTAACTTCACTCGAAGTGTAGTAACATATATAAGCAATATGAGCTCCTGAGCTAAATTTCAACTGTCCCAGATAAGGGTATGAATACTTACGCAATGGAATCAATCATTTAAGTTTTTTATTTTTAATACATTTGCGAAGATGTTAAAAACATGTTTTTTGCTTTACCATTATGGTGTATGGAGTATAGATTGATGTGGAAAAAAGTCATTTAAAGCAGCTTATCATAAGGCAGCAACATAACAAAACGTGAAAAAAATGACAACTTTTGCAAGGCACTGTAGATGAAACCTAAAATAAGCATTAAATGGTTGAAAACACTGTGATAATATGACAAGCGAGCGTGTCCGTCTCTGGCTCAGCGCCAGGAAAAGCGTGAATTTTGAATTCAGCAGTTGATCACGTGACGCACTGAACGTTCTAATCACACCGGTGTGATCGTACGCGTTAAAGGGTTAACTCTACAAACTCCAAACTCAGCCCAGATCTTCAGACTGATCTGACCGAGTGGGCTATTCAAACTCCCAACTGTCAATATTCAAACTTAAACTCCCAGAATCCCTTGAGAATCAATCAAGCTTTCCTTCTATGTACTATTTCTAATCCATTCAAACTCATCTATCTGATATTTCTAATCTATCTATCTATCTGCTAGCAACATACTAGTAACTTGCTAATCATGCTAACATCATGCTAATCATGCTAGAAACGTGTTAGCAACATGCTAGTAAAATGTTGATCGTGCTCGCAACATGCTAGTAACTTGCTAATCATGCTAACAACATGCTGGTAACTTGCTAATCATGCTAGAAACATGCTAATAACATGTTAATCATGCTAGAAACTAGCTAGCAACCTGATAGTTACTTGTTAATCGTGCTAACAACCTGCTAGTAACATGCTAATTATGCTAGAAACATTCTAACAAAATGCTAGTAACTTGCTAGTTATGCTAGAAGCATGCTAACAACTTGTTAAACATGCTAGAAACCTGTTAGCATAATGCTAATAACATGCTAATCATGTTAGAATCATGCAAACAACATGCTAATAATGTTAGAAACATGCTAGCAACTTGATAATCATGCTAACAACATGCCAGTAACTTGCTAATGCTGTTAACAACATGCTAGTAACACGCTAGCAACCACATAGCAATACCCTAGCAACCGCCCCAGGTACCCTAACAACCGCATACCAACACCCTAACAACCGCCCCGGGCACCTTAGCAACCACATAGAAACACCTTAGCAACCACCCCTAGTACCTTAGCAACCGCATAGCAGCACCCTAGCAACCGCCCCGGGCACCCTAGCAACCGCATAGCAACACCTTAGCAACCACCCCTAGTACCCTAGCAACCGCATAGCAACACCCTAGCAACCACCCAGCGTGCCCTAGCAACCGCATAGCAACACCCTAGCAACCACCCAGAGTACTTTAGCAACCGCCTAGCAACACCTTAGCAACCATCCCAGGTACCCTAGCAACCGCCCCAGGTACCCTAGCAACCGCATAGCAAGACCCTAACAACCACCTTAGGCACCCTAGCAACCGCATAGCAGTTACATACTGGTAAAAAATGTATAGCCTGAATGCACTGTAAGTCGCTTTGGATAAAAGCTTCTGCTAAATGCATAAATTATTATTAATTATAAAATTATTATAGCAACACCTTAGAAGCCACATAACAACACCTTAGCAACCACCCAGAGTGCCCTAGCAACCACATAGCAACAATTTAGCAACCACCCCAAGTACCCTAGCAACCGCATAACAACACCCTAGCAACCATCCCGGGTAGCCTAGAAACCGCATAGCAACACCATAGAAACCACCCCGAGTACCCTAGCAACCCCATAGCCACACCCTAGCAACCATCCAAAATACCTTGGCAATATTTCTAAGCCATATGAACTCATTTAACACTAGAGCCGCCAGAGGTCGCTGTATACCTAAAAGCACCCGCGGGTAAATTTTACCCACGCACATGACAGCTGTTTCTGAATGGCTAAAGAACATATTATTTCACTGTATTATGCTACTGTCTTCACAAAGAAGTGTCTAGAGTCATGAAATGATTGTCTAGTCATCAACTATATTTTTGTCCTGTTGTTTTATTTTCAAGGCTTTTTATGCAGGCTACACTAGTCACTTTTCATAACAGTCAATATTAAGCTAAACAAGCCTGCACTGACAACGAGAATTAGAAGGAAGTAAATACTCTTTGATATAATCATTATTAGGAAATTTAAATAAGGACACCGAGCTGTTTTGTATGTTATCGCAACCAGGAAATATACGCATTTCAGTAAACACACAATCATCCTCTTCACTCACGGGGATGAACTGACCAGCTCTATTGAAGAATTCATGGAAGCCAATGAGGCTCTGCAAGAAATCTTGAGTCGCTGTGGGGGAAGACATCATGTGTTCAACAATAAAGACATGGAGGATCGTAATCAGGTTGTGGAGTTCCTGCAGAAAGTAGATGCTGTAGTCGCTGCTAATGGAGGTGAACATTACACCAGCGACTCTTACCAGGACGTGGAGCTCATGCTGAAAACTAGACCAGAGGAACTGAAGAAGCTGTATGAGAAGAAATTACAAGACATACAGAGAGAACTGGAGGCCAGATTTGCTGAAGAGATGAAGAAACTAGAAGAGAGAATAGAGACACTGACAGCGTCCGAGCAAGAGAAAGAAGAGAAGATCAAAGAGCTGGAACGACTAAACAAGTGTAAAATGACCGAGTACAAGCGTTATTATGAAACCAAGCTCAGAGAGGCCAGACAGGAGGCAGAACGGACCTGTACTCACCCAAATATAATAAAAAAGATCTTTCAGAAGATTCGCAAAATCAAATCTTAATTACATTCTTGTAATATGCATAGCTATACGTGTTAACCCCAGTCAAACACACCTGAAGCAGCTGAGCTTCAAGGTGTTCAGGATTGCTTGATAATTACAGACAGGTGTGCATTGGATTGCATTGGAACTTAAGTCTGCAGGATAGTAGCTCTCAATAAGCAGGGTTGGAAACTAGGGCTGCATGATAAATCGCATGCGATAGTTAATGCCAGGGGTGCCCAAACTCGGTCCTGGAGGGCCGGTGTCCAGCAGAGTTTAGCTACAACCCTAATTAAACACACCTGAAGCAGCTAATGAAGCTCATAATAGGCATGCTAGAAACTTCCAGTCAGGTGTGTTGAGGCAAGCTGGAGCTAAACTCTGCAGGACACCGGCCCTCCAGGACCCAGTTTGGGCACCCCTGGCATTAACTATCGCATGCGATTTATCGTGCAGCCCTATTGGAAACCCCTGCTATACAGTATGTGTAACATTTGTAATATGTGTATATATGTACACTTAACATCCATGTATCTATGTAACATCTATGTATACTATTTAACATCTATGTACTGCATAGAGTTTACAGCAGCGGTTCTTAATCCTAGTCCACATTTTGTATGTTTCTCTTATCACTTCAGAGGTTTGTTCTAATTAATCGTAAGTGCCCTGCGAAGTGGACTTAGCAGGATATTAGGACTTTAGGGTATTAAAGTGCTTAGACATGAATTTACATTGTATTTATTTACAGAGTTATATTATGTCACACTTCATAATGAACCACTGGTCTACAGTAATCCCAATATTTCTTGTAAGTAAGCATTTGTACTGTAAATAAAGAACCTGGCGAGGTTGTTTTGTCATATTTGTTCTTGTAGGAATGAATTTATTGAATTATGTGAGAATTTCATTTAGTGACGGATGTCATTAGCAGTAAGAATCACAAAGAAGTTTTATGTTTGATTACTTATTATCTTAACCTAGACAACACCTTTTTTCCTGGAGTGACAAAAATATCACTGGTAAATTTTTAACAAAACTGTACCCAAGTTTAAGCAAAAGGATTTTACCTATTATTGAGAATGACAAAACACTAATAAACAACCGAACATTCACAAAGACATTTGGTACATGTGGAAGTGGAACATAATATGCTACAGTGTCAAAAACAGCCAGAAAGCAGCATTATGATTCAACAGCTCAGAAAGGTAACGGTGAAGTAAGGATTTGGGTGTTAGCAGTTTTCTTTTCAATATCTTAAAATAACTAACTTGACTGAGCGCATATAAAAAGTTATGGAATAATATCTGACAGGCGGGTCCAAAGGAAGAAGCACCTTTGCTGAATTAGAGTCTAAATTTAAATATTACTGTTAAAGCCTCTTAGAAGGTCATCCTTGGGGAATTTACTGACATTCTTAATTAAATATTTGAAGACTACAGAGATAATAGAGGGAATTTAGTTCGTTTTTTCTGTTTTCTTCTCACGATCTCCAGCCAGGTAGGTGGCGATAGTGCATCTGTGAGTTGGTTGCCTCTCGCAGATCAAATCTGAAGAAGAAGAAGCTGCGCACTGCGCAGACTTTTATTCCTGTACATTTGTGCTTCCGATGCTAGGCCTTGCACCGTTTCACTTGAAACAGTTCAAAGATGAAATATTCAAACATTACCTCAAACGATATTTTCCTGTAAGGTAAGTTTAAAATAATGTTTTTTTCCACTAGCTCTTATTTTGACTTGTGTAAATAAGGGTAAAGTCATGATATTTAATATAGCCACGAGCTTGAAAGCTACGTTCACATTGTCAGTGCAAATTCGATTATTTGTGTATGCGATTGGAATTGATCTAACGTTGTTAGGCCACATTGTTCACAATTGCTCAGATCCAGTTTGTGTGTCCAGTGGTCCTCTTTCGATTTCCAGAATATCAGCATTGGTTTATACATACCTGTCAACATTTGGGTACCAAAATACGGGAAAGTGGGGCGGGGGTGGGGGGGATGTAGTCAAAAGTAATTTTGATACTACATTATATTTATATTATATAATATTTTTATATTAATTTAAACAATTACTATCAAACAGTTATATTCATTTAGTAACATAAATATGCTATGGCTATATCTTTAGTTTTTATAATTCATTATCTTCTTGTCGATCCACCAGTTCACATTTACTGCTGTGTGTTTTCTGCGTAAAAATAAGGGTCGTTTTTGGCTTTGGTCTAAACAGAGAGCAGAAGGGCTTATTGAAAAATGCAAATTCATTCTCTGCCAGCAGGTGGCGCTTTTCTCCAGGAATATAGCCGTTTCCCCGGTAACCGCAGTAAACAAAGCAGGGCAGCACCTGACTTTGAAACTCGCAGCGCTCATATTTAATCAATTAAACCATCGCCTTTTGAAGTGTAAGTTATATCTCAATTTACATGTTTATTTAGTTTTTTTCACTGGAGCGCCACCTGAGTCTTCTCCCATTTCTCCCAGTGATCATTATTGATCATTCCCGCGGTACAACCTGCGCACATATCGATAGCATCACTGGGCTGTAGGTTTACAAGTTGAGGGGACAAATGGGTTGAAATTTGTATGCGTCGATCGTGTGAGAAAGATGCGTTTCATACAAGATCTGGCAACTGGACAACCTTGGAATTTGTTGACATGATTATTCATATAATGAGGTTTGGTACATACAAATTACGGGAGTTTTACCGGAAGCGAATGTAGCAAACATATAAAATACGCGCAGTGGGATTTTTTTTTTAATAGAAAGATAGAAAAATTACGGGAGTAATACGGGAAAATATTTAAATGGGATGATAGCGGGATAGAATGGTAAAATACGGGAGAATCCCGGGAAAAACGGGAGGGTTGACAGGTATGGTTTATATCAAGGGCCTTCAACCAGGGGTCCGCAGTGGATCCACCAATTAATGTTTGATCACAAACATGGGCGTTGCTAGGCCACTTTTAGGGGGGCTATAGCCCCCATAAAATGACTACTCAGCCCCCCTAAAATTTTGCGATTGGCTCCATAAACTGTACACTAATTCGTGATCGCCTCAGTCCCCTTTAAATTTCTTATGAACATGGCGGCAGACTTCGATCGGCTCCTCCCCGTCTTTCAGCGCGTTCTTTTTCAATCCGCTGACAGTGTTGCCAGATTGGGCAGTTTGGCTTGGGCGGGTGGACAAAATTTGGGCTGGTTTGGGGTCAGTTTGGTGGTTTTCAAACATATAAACTGCATAGGCTAATTGTTTAACAAACAAGCCCAAGTATGCATGTACTGCATCCAATCAGTCATCACTAGGGTTGGGTATCGAAAACCGGTTCCATTTTAGAACCGGTTCCAAATTTCCAAGAACCGGGTATTCGATAAGACGCGTGCATTTTGATACTGCTTAACGATTTCCTGCGTTCGCATTTTAATGTGATTAAAAACTATTTAAGTGCAGGAACGGAAAGAACTTGCGCCCTGTTTGCGTGCAGCGCGCACGAAGCGCAAGCGGGAGCACAGAGAACGGAGGTCACGGTACGGGTTCCCAGTTTGTGTCCTTTCTCGAACCGTTCCGTGTATTTCCACTGTAGAAAAGGTTGTTCCGGGCCGAAATTGACTTCTTTCATATTTGTCGACCAGTATACAGAAAACTAACTTTTAATTACAGTTTCTGTACCTGAAATTTGGTTCAGTTGTATTTATTAATGATATTGCTAATTGATTTGTTTGTTCCTATCTTATTACTCATGTTGCCATTTTCATTTGAAAATTTAACTTTCAATATAGTGCATGTGGCAAAGAGGTTTGCATACTTGAGCTTAGGAAAGAGGGTTGTACTAGAAATTCAAACAGTAAAATTTTGTGTGTGTACAGTAGGGATGTAACGATTACCGGTTTCACGATAAATAACGATAAAATGCCCTGACGGTTAGTATTATCGTTTAAAATTTAATTATCATCAAAACCGTATTTGATTATCACGATTTTGAAAGCTCGCGGTAAATCCTGTCCAGCCAGCATCAGTCTGACGCAGAAGCAGCATGCAGTGTTGTTGTTGTTGTTTTTTACACGAGAGGAAATGGCGGAAGGCAGTGACAGCGCTCGGGAGATTTTTCAGCCATCTAAGAGAACCAAATCGGTGGTCTGGTCGTATTTTGGCTTTTACAAGAGTCCTGAAGGCAATTTAATCGAGGACGGTCACCCTGTCTGCTGATCTTGCAAGAAGAAAGTCATGCAAAAGGGGGAAACGCATCAAATTTGCTCAGTCATCTTCGTGACCACCACCCACTGTTAGC
>NW_015632725.1:31896-32906 GCF_001515625.1 Sinocyclocheilus rhinocerous
GCGGTAATCTAATACGGTTTTAATGATAATTAAAATATGAAACGGTAATACTAACAGTCGAGAATTTTATCATGATTTATCGTCAAATCGTTACATCCCTATGTGAATACAAGGGAGGTTTAGCTTTAGGCATTTTAATTTAAGCATGTTTAGCTTAGTTAACGGAAGGCTACCTGCTGCCATCAGAGCAAGTGTAATTACTGCATTCACGCGCTCCTCGGATGCTCTCATTTCCCGAGCTGTTTTAAGTCGGAAGGTGAAAACAACATGGACACTCTCGTTACTACAAAGATGTGTTGGATTTGTATTATTAGAGCTTTCCCACTAGAGTTCACGTGCATTTTCTCAGTCGGGAAATTATTTTTCACGTGCGGTGCCAGTGATGACGCTGCTTACATCCGTTTCGGAGAACCAGAGGACAGATATTTCAATCGATAGCTCGGGCATGGCACCTGCGTTCTGATTCGGTTCTAGTACATACCGGTTACATAGGTACCGGTGCCATATTGGTACCGGGTTTCGGTACCCAACCCTAGATTTCAGTGTATTGGTACTGCAGAAAAGGAGTATTGGAAACATTTCAGATGTTTTGCTGTCGATACAGTATTTTCCCCAACACTTTCCTTATCAGCCTGCATACAGCGGCCTTACTAATGTGCTCTGCATCTCCAGTGTTTTATAGAAAACTACCATTTAAAATGGTACTGCATGTGAATATTGCAAAAAAATATAAAAATAATACTCCCTACTAATTTATGCAGCCTCCTCGTCTACAGTATCCTGTATAAAAGGAGATGCCATGTTTATCACTTTGACGGTGTCTGCATGATGAAAATATGCGCAATGAATAAATATCTGCACTACAAAATTTAAAAAAAATAAATAAATAAATAAACTTTTATTATTTAAAATTTTTGTCGTCTTGTTTCCAGTCAAAATATTTGAAGATTCTTAAATTAAGATGCATTTTCTACATAAAAATGAAAAAAAATAAAATAAATGACAAGGTA
>NW_015632725.1:33023-35800 GCF_001515625.1 Sinocyclocheilus rhinocerous
GATTTTAAGTGCATTTTTCTTACTTTGCAAATTATCTGCCAATGGGATAAAAAATATAATTGTTTCCGTTTGCATTAATATTATTTTTCTTACCCTATGGCGGACAATTCTACGTTTTACTTAAAATGCACTTCAACTCCACTGGTTTCCCCCAAGATTCATTTTTCATCTATAAAAAATGCATCTTAACTTAAGAATTTTTAGATATTTGTACTTGAAATAAGACAAAAATACTCGGTAAGAAAAACATTTTTGCAGCGTGAATGAATGAATGAGGTATTTAAACATTGCTTGTGCTTTAAAAAGGGGGAGGAGACCGTAAGAAACTCTGGGTTTAACGAAGAAAACCTGCTCCCGACCAGGTTAGGTTCACTAAATTACCACGGTGACTGACTCTGAGTATAAGTTACCTCTCTTTCAGAAACGGGCTTGACTTACCCTGCTTTCTCGGGTTTGACAAACCTCTCATTCTGAAACAGAAAACCCAGAGTTTCCCTCATTTCAGGGTTAACATACTCAGAGTTTTCACTTAACCTCCTTTCTGAAACAGGCCCCTGGTCCTTCAGAACATAGTGTGTAAGCATCGAAAGCGTCATTAGAAATGCAGTTACTCTATCAAATTGGTTTTGATTTAAGGATGACTCAAATTTGCAAAAACGCTTATAAGTTGACATGACACTCAACTTTACAGAGACAAGATGGCAGAAAGTGCATCCTGATCCTGTTTGTTGTGAGTGTACACATTCATATTTTGTCCCGCCCACAAAAGCCCGCATAAAAATTATCTATATATAGATTTTTTTTAACACATCAAAGAAATTTACATTAAATGGTTCTGTAACATCTCCTATGATCCACAACATTCCAGCATAAACACTCCCGATAAAATATGTGTTATTTAGGCTAAGCATCAACATTCACAATCCACTGTTATTTTTAACAGAAAAGCAAGCATGGGCCGCTGCGTGCATGGTTTGGTATGGCAGAATGTGAGCAGTGCTTCCTTTATTATCACTAAAAGCTTACATCTCAGTTCATCGCGATCTCATAAAGCTCTGTTATAACACAATGAACATATGCACAAAGAATCTTTCACAGTGTGCTAAAATGAGAGGGTTCGTGAGCACGCAGTTTCAGCACTGCTGTGAGTAGATTCTAACTTAATAACCTCTGATTGGCCACAGCGTTCCAGAAATCAGCAGCTGAGTCTGTGATTGGCTACATTGCGCAACCCTTTAAACACGTGTTATAAATAGAAACTCTGCCTAGCTTGCGTGTGTTAATAATTTTAATGTTATTATTAGTTGTTCTTTTTGCTTTTGTGCAACACATAAATAACAATTTATATGTTTTAGACATTTTATGTTTAGATCATTTCTATTTTGCGGGAGTCCTGCGAATCATTTTATTCTGCTGCATCCCGCACACACACACACGAGTCTCTTCCCGCCTGCACTCGCCCATCAAGAGTAGTGTTGGGTCGTTCTTGAACGATTCGTTAATTTTGAACAAATCTTTAATGTGACTCGGGAGGAACGAGTCGTCTCGGGGAGTGATTCGTTCAGTCGCGCATGCGCAACATCCTATAGGTTCTGTACTGGATTTAGTCAAGTAGTTCACCTGTTTAGAGTCTTCGGGTTTGAGTTGTCCCGCGCCGCACCCTGTTGCGTTGGGTCCCGCTGTACTCCCGCGGGAGTGCAGGTCTCTACGATGAAGTATTTTGCTCCGCCTATATAAAGAAAGCTTCACCCCAACTTCTTCCTCGTCGGCTTTTCCCACGTTTTCACAGCAGATTTATCAAGAACAGGCTTGCTCTGCGGTGAGTGATGCTGGCCAAAGAGCAAGGCAGGAGGAGAAGAAGAGAGTAGTTGAATCGGTAAAGTGCTTGATAGGAACTCGCAGCGGAGGCAGACATCTAACCCTAATGTGTGCACGCGCCATGAGTGGAGAATACGTAAACTAAACATTTTTTAATGAAACGTAAATTCGTCCCCCTCCATTTTTTGGCCAAGTCAAGTCAAGTGTGTTCATAGAGATTTCCATGGGCCATTGCGAATAAAGCTAGATTTAAATTAAAAAAGACACTATATTGTCAGACCTGACGTATTATTCTTATCCAAAATAAGATTAAAAAAAAAAAATTATACTCAGCTGTTTTCAACATAATAATAATAATAATAATAATAATAAATGTTTTTTTTTAGCAGCAAATCAGAATATTTGAATGATTTCTGAAGATCATGTGACTGGGGAAATGATGCTAAAAATTCAGCTTTGAAATCACAGGAATAAATTACATTTTAAAATATATTCACATAGAAAACAGTTATTTTAAAATATTTCACAATATTACTGCTTTTGCTGTATTTTGGATCAAATAAATGCAGGCTTGGTGAGCAGAAAATAATTCTTTAAAATCATAAAAAATCTTACTGTTCAAAAACTTTTGACTGGTAATGTATCACATTATAACGTGACATTCATCCCTTTTTCTGGCCTGTCAGCAATATGCTGCTGCTAATTTGAAAACTCTTTTTGCAAGATGAGCCTACCTTCTGAGATGACATCATGACAGCCTGTATGAAGAGGGCAGGGTACATGGCAGGGTCTGGAAAGCACAGAAAAGGGCACAGTATGAAAACATTGCATTCACTGCAGTACAGTGTTCGTTGCTAATCAAAGAAAAGACAAAACGGGCACAAAAAGAAAAGACAACTGTAAAAAGTTAAATTAATTAATAACTTACATTATTAGAAAAACAACAGAAAAGAAACAAA
>NW_015632725.1:47489-55698 GCF_001515625.1 Sinocyclocheilus rhinocerous
AGCTGCGCATCACAGAAATAAATTACAGTTTAACAGATATTCAAATAGAAAACTGCTATTTTAAATAGTAAATTTAAAATATCAATATTTCTGCTTTTGCTGTATTTTGGATCAAATAAATGCAGGCTTGGTGAGCAGAAAATAATTCTTTAAAATCATAAAAAATCTTACTGTTCAAAAACTTTTGACTGGGAATGTATATATATATATATATATATCGAAGTGGTGGTGGGCTACCTGGAACAAAAAATGCCAGGGCCGATTTTTTTGTCTCAGTCCAGCCCTGCTTGTCAAGAATATTCTTTTTTCCTCATTCCACTCTATAGATATTGACAGCTGATTAACAGGTAACAGGTAAGCAGTAAGGGTGCTTTCACACTAGCACTTTTGGTGTGCACCCGGGTTCGATTGACATCAGAGTTCGGTTCGTTTGGATGATGTGAATGCGGTCTTCCGAACTCGAGTGCGCATCCGCGAACCGTGCCTGAGTCCTCTTAAGGGTACTTAAGGGTCTGTTCACAGTTGTCATGTTAGGTTAGATTAAAACACATTCTGGTGCGATTGCTCTGTTAAAGCGGTTCGTTTGAGTAAGTGTGAACGCTGCCATCCGAACCCTGGTGCGCACCAAACAAGCGGACCGAGACCAATAAAAAGATGGGTCTCGGTCCACTTCCAAACAAACTCTGGTGCGGTTCGATTGAAATATGAACGCAACACGGACCAAATACTTCTAAATGAACCAAAAACAGGAAGTAATGACAAGATGCGACGCTATGTGACATGAATTGACGACGCGGTGTAAACAAAACAAAATGAGCAGAGGGCAAACGTGGAGCAACAATGAGGTAAAGTGACTTTTATGAGCTCCTTGTGCGTTTGCAGGTGGTGAAACCAACGCATGTACACGCAAGAATGAGCGCGCTTAGTCCAGCAGATGGCATTAGGTGTGTTTGCCTTAAAATCGATCGGTTAATGGGTGCTTTGATATCATACACCCACAGCGCCGCTTTAAGTCTAATGCACCTTTTGTTTGGGGTGTTAGGTGAATTTCGTCACGATATATACGTCGTTCAAGCCGACCAATCAGGTTGTGAACGTATCACTATGCCTTTAGGTTCGCTGTCTTTAGGTTCGCTGTCAAAAATGCCAATGTGAACGCTAAGCGGACCAGGACCAAATGTATCATTTTCCTTTTTGGTCTGGACCAAATTAACCAAACAAACCAAACTACAAATGTGAACACACCCTAAAAAGGGTGGTCTGGGGTATGGTTCATGTGAACTCCGGTACGGTTCGCTGCTGATGTGAACGCAATCGTACCAAATCGCGGAAGTGAACCGCTATTAATGACGTATTATTTGATAAAAATGTGTGTTTGTATGTGTGTTTCACTCACTTTCCTGCAGAGCGTGGCTGACGCGTTTCCAACAGAGAGCTGTATGTCTCATTTCTGTTCGCCTTCAGCAGTTTTAGAGCATTTGCAGTACATTCGTAAGGCAGACGTAAGTGCCGTTATGTACTGAAGCTTTGGAAACAAAACCAACGGTTCAAAAACATAAATATAAAATTGAAGAGAGCAATGCTATGCATTTTGCCGTTTTCTCCTGCGCTGTCGTTACTAAGCAACGGGGTAAACAGCTGCTGGCTTGATGACGCAAACGAACCGCGGTTCAGACCCAAATAATATAATGTGAACACAGTCCAGCAGGGGGAGGGGGGAGCAATTGAACTCTGGTTCGGACCAAGCAATAGAACCAAGTGTGAAAGCACCCTAAGATTCATCTGCTGTGTCATGTGCAAGGCAGCACCATCTGCTGACTAACACAATTGTGTGTGTTCATTTTTGTCTTGCAGCACTTTTTAGCTTTTTAGGCCACACATAGATAATGGCAGAAATGATCGGAGGTTTGAATGTGGTGTTACTGGGAAGAACAGGAATTGGGAAAAGTGCTTCAGGAAACACAATACTGGGAAAAGAAGCTTTCAAATCAATGAAAAGCTCTACTTCAGTCACACGAGACGTAGCTGTGGAATCTGGGAGGGTCTGTGGACGATGGGTCACTGTTTATGACACACCAGGATTATTTAACACAGAGCTGAGTGATCATGAGATTCAGCATAAACTTATAAAGACCCTCCAGAGATGTGAATCGGGTCCCTGTGTGTTTCTGCTGGTCATCAAAGCTGACAGATTCACTGGAAAAGAGAGGAAAACTGTGGAGAAGATTGAGGAGCTGCTGGGAGAAGAGCGCCTGAAGAATACCTGGATTCTCTTCACCAGAGGAGACGAACTGGAGGAAGAAAACATGACTATAGAAGAATATATTAATCTGTCTGTGCCACTGAAGAAAGTCGTTCAGAAATATCATCAGAGATACCACGTGTTCAACAACAAGACGAAAGGACCAAGTGAGCAAGCTAGACTGCTACTGGTAAAAATGATCCAGAGCTTAAAAGGTGGGTGTTATTAAAATCATATAATAAAATGTTCCAGAAACTTTTTAGTTGAATAGTGGATTACATTTATTATGATCTGTATGAGGCTGTTGAATGACTCTTGAGTTTCATATATAACTAGACAACTACACAAGCCAAAGTTGCAGTTAAATTAAGTCCGTTGAACATCACGTGTTGGCATATAATGAGTGAATTATTAATATAAGTTTATTCACTTTTTTTCCCCCTGGTTTTGTCCTGAACCAGACACTTCTGTTCTTTGTTGAGGCGTGGTTTGTAGTTTTTAAGTAAAGTCCCACAGGAGGCAATTTTGTAGCAATAAAATCACTTATTTTATTGGTTACAATTCAAAGCAGGTAATGCAAAATCAAAGTTAAAATCAGCTAAACTTAAAGCTCTAAGCATAAGCTCTAATAACAGCATTGAAGAAGCTGTTAAAGGGGTAGTTCACCCAAAAAATAGCCCATAAATTACTCACCCTCAAGTCATCCTAGGTGTGGGGGGTGGGGGTGAATAAATGCCTCCTGTAGCGAATCGATGCGTTTTTGTAAGAAAAATAACCATATTTAAAACGTAATAATCACTTTAATGTAGCTTGCGCTCACTGTTGTTCATTTCACAACAAGTCAAGCATTATTACATTCAAGCATGTATGGTATTAATAAAGCCAAGCAAAGTATCATAACATTGAAACAGGTAAACAGCAATATAATTTCCAATATCCAAAACACCATTAACCCAGTGATGGGCAAACTCAGCACTTCCAGGCCACTTTCCTGGAGAGTTTTGCTCCAACCCTGATAAAACTCACCTGCCTGTAGCCTTCTACATTTACATTTAGTCATTTTGCAGACGCTTTTATCCAAAGCGACTTACAATTGGGGAATACATAAAGCGATTCTTCTTGAAGAGGCAAACAGACAGGAAGTGCTCGAAGAACATCGGATAACCAGGGGTTAGAAGGGGCAGCCCGTGCTGGCCTGGAGGAGAGAGGACAAATATCATCTAGACAAGAGGTTAACGTAGAGCATAAAGTGTCAGTTGCTGCATTCACATCCAGAGATGAGAGATGGGTAGGTGAGGGAAGAGAGGAGGATACAACGGAGGAAAGATGGGAGGGTGAAAGGGAGCGCAGGTTTCGTCTAAAAGTAACAGGTATAGGGGTTGGTGGTGCACAGGTAGCATAAAAGACGATATCTCCGTTTGCATTGAACTTTCAGCTTCGTAACTTTGCAGATATTGTTTATGCTCAAACAGCAACATTACACACTAACTAACATTAAAAAAGTGAAATCGCAATCAACCACCCCTTTAAGTCAGTTGCCCATTTATCATTTACAGCAAAGCAAACCTGTTGTGCCAAATGTCGAAAACTACCCAAAATGCATGTCAAGTTCTATTTTTGTGCAAAAACAATGAAACAAATAAAACACAATACAAATATAAAACATCACATAAGTAAAACAATTAAATGTTTAAACAATTACAGAAATTATATTAATTGTAGGATTTTAAAGAGTATTCTTGTTTAAAATTATGTAATACTTTTGTAATACATAATAAATTATGTCAAAGTTGGCACCAGAAGTCACAAAGAACAGAATGAAATATTATAATTAAGTAAATGACTCAACTGTGTTAAAACAATTGAAAAACATAATCTCATTCATCATAAATACAACAGAATCAACTGATTAATTCCGTGAGGCACTTCCATTAGATTAAATATGTATTTGTAAATGTGTACATATGTAAATTAGTTTATTCGTAAATGTTGTTTTAGATGCTGTTAAATCAATATTATACATTTTATTGTCATTTGATTGTCATGTAAATGTACATGATAGAACAACACTTTTATTTAAAATACATACCAATACTAATGGAAACATGTTGGACAGTCACTTTGTGTTCATAACTTAACAAACTGTCAGATATGTTACTGAACTAACAGAGTGCATCAAGGTCAAATCATCAGACGAGGATGTTGATGATTCAAATGAATTTGTGAAGTTCTTCCCTAGTTTCATCTGGGCTGTGAGGGACTTCACCCTGGAGCGAAAGATTGATGGCAAAGATGCAACAGAGAATGATTACCTAGAGTTTGCTTTGAAGCTGAAACATGGTAATTTAAATATAGTACAAAAGATTATTTTAAGAGCCCTTACAATCACTATCACAATGAGCTCTTGTAATGAGTTTTTCCAAACTTAATGATTTGCCAACAGATCTTACTTACACTTATACCACTTATTCTGGTTCTGTTTAAGATCCTAGCTGCTAAGTTTTGGGTGTACTGCAATTTGTTTAAAGTGACTTCTCTAAAAAAGATAAAGGTATCAGTTTCAAATCAGTTTTTCTGCTACTGAAAAGGATAGCATAGGATCCAAGTTTGCAATATGTCTAAAGTTTAAAAAAGGAAATATTAACTGTATATTGCACATGGGGGTTAAATGTCAAAGAAGAATCCAAGATCACTCCAAGATTCAGATTCAGATTTATTCAGCACAGAGCCATCAATAGTTAGGGGTATTGAGCCAGTGTTATGGAGCTGGTGAGGGAAGCTGAGAAGCATAACTTCAGTCTTAGATTTAAAAAAAAAGACTGAAGTAAGACTGTATTTCTGTTTTTTGTCAGAAATACATTTTGAAATAAAATGAACCAGCCTGACTTACAAGTCAGTTCTACCTACCAGTGGTGGAGGCTACCATGTAAGGTGCCATAACCCAACCATGAGGAGTAAGTGATATTCAGTGTCTTGCCCAAGGACACTTCATCAACTGGTAAGGTGAAACTGGGATTCAAGCTGTGAAAACTCACAGTCAACATATCTACTCCCTGAGCCAGGGTTGTTCATCCACAGCAGATTGTGTTCTCCCTGTTCCAACTCTATATCAGCGGTTCTCAATTCCAGTCCTCGCGACTCAACACTCTGAACATTTTGTATGTGTCTCTTACACTTCAGACATTTGTTCTATTCGACTATAAGTGCCCTGCGAAGTGGACATTACAGGATATTCCGCTATGATTCTAGTTCAAAGGGATGCTTATATGTTCCATTCAAAGTGCATTAAAGTGTGTGAGATCTGAATTTAAATTGTATTTATTTACAGAGGTATATTATGTCATAATGAGCCAAAAAGAATGCACGTCACACCTCTGTTTATCAATTTGCACTGGCTACCAATAGCTGCTCGCATAAAATTCAAGGCATTAATGTTTGCCTACAAAACCACCACTGGCTCTGCACCCCTTTACCTAAATTCATTACTTCAGAGGAAGCTTGCGTTCTGTAAGTGAACGACGCATTATTGTTCATCCCAAAGAGGCACAAAATCACTTTCACTGACTTTTACATTAACTGTTCCCTCCTGGTGGAATAACCTGCCCAACTCAATCCCAGCAGCTGAGTCCTTAGCCATCTTCAAGAAACGACTAAAAACACATCTCTTCCATCTTTATTTGACCCTCTAACTCTAGCACTCTCTATTCTAATTCTATTCTTAAAAAAAAAACTAACTCCAGCTTTCTAATCTTTTTGTATTCTATCTGTTTTCTTTTTATTTATTATACAATTAGCAAAAGCGAAAAGACCTCTAACACTAGCTTGCTCTATTCTTTTTCTATTTTGTCTGTTTTCTTTTTATTTATTATATTATTTAAAAAACCATTGCTACATGTACTGCGTTAAGCTAACTGAGACTTGTTATAGCACTTGTATATCATTGCTCTTTTGTTGATTTTGATTGCTTCCATTGTCCTCATTTGTAAGTCGCTTTGGATAAAAGCATCTGCTAAATGACTAAATGTAAATGTAATTACTGACTTATTTACGGTGGTGGAGAGTTTATTTTTGGACACGCGCCGGCAGGTTTTTATGGGGATAGGATGGATGTGTTTTATTTGATTATTTGGCTGAGTATTATGAGCGGAGTGATGTGTCACCAGCCTGACAAAACAAACAGACTTTGGTATTCCCGGGAGTTCTTACTCTGGTTTAGATGGACGTATCGTGACTTGGACGAGCAGGTAGGCGACAGCTTGGACTATCCTGGCTCGATCCGATTCGGATATAAAGCTTCGGAGTCAGGTAAACGGCCTTGTCGAGGAGAGGCCTCCGAAGAAGCCACGGATTAGGAAACGGGGAAAGAAAGGAGGAGTTCAAGTGTGAGTTAAAAACTTACTTAAAAAAACTGCATCCCAATTCCAACTAGACCTCCGTTATTGATCGATAAAGGGGGCAATGAAAGCTGTAACAGGCCCTCCCAACTGGCTTCTCAGACCACAATGTAGTACATCTCCTTCCAGCTTATAAATCTGTGTTACAGCGGGAGAAGACGCTGGAAAGGAAGGTGCAGGTGTGGTCAGAGGACAGCTCACTGGCCTTACAGGGCTGTTTTGACTGTACAGATTGGTCTGTTTTTCAAGATGCATCAGAAAGTATCGATGAACTTACAGAAGTGGTGTGTGACTATGTGTCTTTTTGTACAGATAATGATCATTCCTAACAAAACTGTTATGGA
Source organism: Sinocyclocheilus rhinocerous (assembly GCF_001515625.1). NCBI lineage: Eukaryota > Metazoa > Chordata > Actinopteri > Cypriniformes > Cyprinidae > Sinocyclocheilus > Sinocyclocheilus rhinocerous. The sequence continues at coordinate 54,470 of NW_015632725.1, forward strand.
TTTCCCAAACAACAAACCATGGCTGTCTAGTCACACAAAAGACCTTCTGCATAGTAAACAGCCTTTAAAGAGGGTGATATGAATACAGTTAAGGAGTTAAAAAAAGGCTGTGAGAGTTCAAATAAATAAGGATAAAATTAGATATAAGAATAAAATTGAGAAACGGATAAGTGGCAATAACTTAAGATCAGCCTGGCAAGGTATGAAGGCAATGGCAGGGTGTAAAGAAGATAGAGGGGATAGAGATTTTAAATTGCATGGATTCAGTTCTGCGAAACAGTTTACTGAGGAACTTAAAATCATTATCATCAAACCTTAAATAAAATGTGTTAAGTCAGACATTGACGTTTTAAAACAAGAATCGGCATGCAGTCAATCTTTTAATATTAGTTTGACACAGGTTAAAGGTCTTTTCCAGAGAGTTAATACTAAAAAAAGTCTTGGTCCTGACAATATCAGAGGTAGAGTGTTACCTAATGGCGCTTTTCCACTGCATGGTACGGCACGGTACGGCTCGGTACGGTTCACTTTTGGGGGGTTTTCCACTGGGTACAGTACCTGGTACTTTTTTTAGTACCACCTCGGTTGAGGTTCCAAGCGAACCGTACCGTTACCAAAACGTGACGTGTAAACTCTGCTGATCACTGATTGGCCGGAGAGAATCGTCACTACCTGCGTCACTGAACTTGCAACACAAACACAAAAGAACCGCTAGATTTAAATCAGCACAGCCAACGAAGGATCGAACGCAACTGTTTTGAACAAGCGCACCTTTTTTAACAACCAAAAAGTGGCTGTTTAATTGTCTGTTGAGGAAGTACAGATGCTCCTCTCATTGATAGCAGAGGAGTGGATCCAGCGAGAGCTTGATGGGGCGACGCGGAATGAAATAGATCAGTGGTTCTGAACCTTTTTTTCCACTGGGCCGCACTATGGTGCAAGTGCAAGTCTCACGGGCCACACGCATATCATTTACATATTCTGTCACCAATACAAACCAACCAGATATATAATAGCCTATTATAGCCTAAATATTATGATATCTAATCGAATACATTCATTGAAATAAATAAATAAATAATTATACTCACCATTAATAAAACACCTGATGCTGTCGGGAGCTGACCAATTTTGTGAAATTCAGCTCGAAAGGAGTAACAACACAATGAAGTTGCGATTGACGCGCAACTTTGCAGAAAATGTGCATTCACAAATGTAGCCTATGTTGA
>NW_015632725.1:55952-76940 GCF_001515625.1 Sinocyclocheilus rhinocerous
CGGCTAATCTTCAAAGGGCTAAACACGGCAACCCGCCAAAATAAAAGCCTGCTGATTTAAGGTTGAAAATGATGAAAATTTATATGAAAAAAAAAGGAGTAGTTGTAAATATTAGTATTTTATTTTTAAGTTTACTATAAAATAATTGTATTTGTATTTAATACACCCTTTTTATTTTAAAATATAATAGTATTATCACACTCTATTATTTTGTTTATTATTTAATTTAAAAAAAACTAACGAAATAAAGTGCAATAATATTATCACTATTGTTAGTTTATTTTTTATAGTTATATTTAATGGGTCACACTATGTGCAGTGTGAGGACCAAACCAAATCTCCAGGTTCTCTTATGAGAACCAGGCTGAAAAACTTATGTGCACCCCTGGAGATGACTCCCCGTTTAAATAAAGTGGTAGCGATCGGACAGGTAGGATCTAAACCATCTTAAAGCCTGCCCTTGAATACCTGTATAGTTTTGTAATCGATCTATGAGTATGTCATGATCTATAGTGTCGAACGCAGCACTAAATGATGTTTTATTAACAAGGTTCGGGAGGAGCACGTCAGATACTTAGCCTAATTAACACAGATGGAGCGAACTCAAGTTAATCAACACCATGGTATAAATACAGCTGACTTACCTCTATCCATTGACGGTTTATCAGCATTCGGTTTGCACTTTTTGTCATTATATCTCAGACTCAGCTTCTCCCATTTAAACGACGAGACCTATACTAGGGATTTTTTCGGTTCTCCGGCTAATCTGCCGGACCCAGGATCGCTGCTTCTCCGCCAGACACCGCTGCCGAGCTCCAGGCTTCATCGTGTCCGCTGCTCCCTGCTCGACCAGCCACACGCTCTCCATGACGCCGAGGCTTAACCTCGCCTCTACCGGCGTCACTTCCAATTTTTTCCCTGGCATCCTCTTATCTTTCGGCTGTGCCTACAATTCCTCCAATCGGAAAGTGGACCATATTTAAGTCCAAGGCAAACGCTGATTAATTCCGACGCACCGTCCTCGCGATGAGTAAACAAAGCGGATCTGTACGATCTAAGTTATTCGTCTCCCAGCAATCAGCCAACCTCACTCCTAAATCTACTCCAGCAGAGCGGCCAATATTTTGAGCAAAGTTCGCAAGGCCCCGAACTCGCCTCGCTCGACAACACCATCGCCCCGCACAAGACCCGGCTCTCCTTAAGCGCTGGGTCGCAGCGGCAGACCTTCAACGAGCCTGGGCCGTGCCCCAGATCTCACCGCAGCAAAGCCTCACTCGCTTCGCTTGTTAAATGATGTTGTGACAAAAGGATGTTGATGTCATTTTGTAACCATGACGCAAACTGCGTAGAATACACAAAGAAATTACTCAGATTTTCTGAATTGATTTTCGCTAGCATTTTTACCTGTATTTTAAACCACACATTTCATTCAGATAAACGGATGAAAAATATTGATTTTTCGAGAAAATAATTTCAGCTATGTACCTAAATGATTAACGATTATAGGCACAAACTAACAACTAGGTTTATCATTGTGAATCTGTCTTTGGTGGCTGGAACAATAGTTCTGCCCGGACGATAACGCGGAACCATATAGTTAATATCAGTAATACGCAGCATGCACGATACAAGGAAATGGTCAGTAACATCATCACTTTGAGGTACGATATCTATATCAGTAAGATCAATTCCATGCGATATAATTAAATCTAGCGTATGATTAAAAAATAAAGCCCAGGTCATTCTCTGTGCTACTGACCACCCACTACATACTGAGTTCCAGTTGCTACCATCAGGCCGGCGTTTTAGAGTTCCTGTATACAAGACGAAAATAATTAAAGATTAATTTGTTACTGTGGCCATTAAGTTATTGAACAAGTCTGGTGGGGAGGAGAATGTATTTGGTATCCAAAATTTACGAACTTGAGTAGTGCCTGGTTGAATTTTAATGTATGTTGGGGAAATTGTATGTTTACATTGTTTGCTTTTATGGGTGTAATGGTTATGTGTGCATGGATATGGTTAGTGTATTGGCACTTTGCTGCAATCTTAGTTTCCGTAACAGGACAATAAAGTTGAGTCTGAGTCTGAAAGAGGTGCTCAAAGGTTTAGGTACTTGTTTAGGCGATCAGTTTAAAATGCAGCTAAGAGTAGCAATAAATAATAGAAGCAGGTTCAAGGGCCCAAGAATAATTTTGCTTTCACAAATGTCACATTCAGTAAGTTATTGACTCAAAAAAGTGCTTAAGAAATGAAAACAAAGTCATTCATAGAAGTGTAATGAGTAATTTAAAATATATTACTTTGCCATTCATATCTGTCATACAGTAAAATAGACTGTTAATCTAATGGTTTCAGTCTTTTATCTCTAAAGCGTCTCTTTCCTTCCTCCTGTTTTCGTCAATGACCAGAGGAAACAGAGAAAGCGGTCATCCTGGAGCAGGAAATCAAAGCTAAAGAGGAGGAGCAGCGACAGTTACTAGAGAAGATGGACGCAGAGAGAAGGAGTAATGAAGAGAGGATGAGACAGATGAGGGAGAAGATGGATGAGGAGATGAGGCTTCAGAGAGAGGAGGTCGAACGTGCCATGGACAGCAAACTGAGGGAGCAGGCCGCTCTGCTGGAGAAGGGCTTTCAGGAGAAGGCTGACTATATAAAAACAACAATTAAATTGAGTGCCATCTATCATTATTCAGACAAGTATTTGACCCATCACAAAGACTTGCCCCCTTAGTTACTGTTGCTACGTCCAACAAGCCATGGCACTCACTCCACACATCACATTCTCATGCAGTAAGAAATATATCGCAGAGCACAGAGGACACTGACAACATGCCAAAAGACAAGACCCAGCAGTTTATTTCTGGTATAAAACAGTGTCAGCTTTCAAATTTTCTCATTTTTTAAAAAAGAAATTCAAATAACAATAGCGTTTTGTAGCTCTTTAATTTGTCATGACAGATCGCTGTTGTGCCTCAGTTCAAGCGGCACGTGAACCGATTATCTATTCCTCTTTAATAGTTATAGCATGAAATAACCCACCTTCATGTCATTCCAAACCCGTAAGACCTTCGTTCATCTTCAGAACACAAATTAAGATATTTTTGATGAGATCCGAGAGCTTTCTGACCCTCCCATAGACAGCAAGGGAACTGCCACGTTCAAGGCCCAGAAAGGCAGTAAGGATATCGACAAAATAGTGCATGTGACATCAGCGGTTCAACCGTAATTTTAAGATACAAGAATACTTTTTGTGCGCAAAGAAAACACATTTCATTTAACAGTTCTTCTAGTCCAGTTACCATCTACCGCCATTATCAAGAGTAACACAACGCATGCTCTGTGCCTTGTTCTTTCCTCTGCATGTAAACAAGGCGCAGCGCATGTGTCGTGTTACTCTCAATAATAGCGGTAGATGGTAACTCGGAGAGCAGAATTGTTCAATAAAGTTGTTATTTTTGTTTTTTTGCTCACAGAAATTATCATAACTTCATAAAATTGCGGTTGAACCACTGATGTCACATGGACTATTTCCTTTCTGGGCCTTGAACGGGGCAGTTCCCTTGCTGTCTATGGAGGGTCAGAAAGCCCTCGGATCTCATCAAAAATATCTTACTTTGTGTTCCGAAGATGAACGAAGCTCTTATGGGTTTGGAACGACATGAGGGTGAGTAATTAATGACAGAATCTTCATTTTTAGGTGTACTATCCCTTTACCTGCTTTGAATATCAGACCAAAATCTGGCACATCCTGACAGAGAGAGATAGTGAAGACTGGATCTAAAACATTTGATTCATTAACTTTTTACATAATGGATTACACTGATACATGTATTTATCATTTGGCCATGAAATTTACTTTAAAAAAATGCTAAAGACTCTCCATGGGACACTATACCAGCCATTCAGTGTAATTGAGTTTTGAAAAACCTTTGACTGAAGAACTTCTAGCACAGCATCAAACTGGTATCGAGCCAATCTCAGACCTAGTTAGCAGACATCCAAGACTTCACCTCATCTACACAGGCCAACAAACGCCCCAAGGCACTGGAAGAATTTGGGTTAAAAGACAAATACAACCGAGTGTCATCAGCGTAAGAATGAAATGACACACCATATTTATCCAAAATCAATCTTAACAGTAGCATATACAGAGAAAAGAAAAAAGGTGCTAAAATAGAGCCTTGCGGGACACCACAAGAAATGTGTGTCAATGCCGATACAAACTCTCCCATGCAGACTGAAAAACTCCTATTTTGAAAATATGACTTTATCCATCTTAAGGCATTTCCACAGATACCCACAGATGTTTCAAGACGAGATATATGTATTTGATTGTCATTCGTATCAAACGCTGCCGTCAGATCTAAAAGTAAAAGTACAGTAACATTTCCAAGATCAGTCGCAAGAAAAATATAATTAAAAACTCTCAGCAAAGCTGATTCAGTGCTGTGATGTTTTTTAAAACCTGATAGAAACACTTCACAGATCTCATTTGCATCAACAAATGACTGAGGTTGCATGAGAACGCACTTCTCCATAATTTTAGCCAAGAATGGAATTTTTGAGATTGGTCTAAAATTAGCAAACACACTCTTACTCAAATTTGATTTCTTCAAAAGGGGTTGGACCACTGCATGTTTACAGTAGTCAGGCACAACCCCCGAAGACAAACACTTATTAATTATAGACACTATAAAAGGGCCAACTGAATTTACAACTTGCTTTAACAAATGGGTCGGAACAATATCTTGAGGAGAAGTTGTAGACTTTAGTCTGAGTATAATATCCTCAGACTAAATAGAAATTGAGAAATTGGCTCAAAATCGGAGAAAGTAACACCAGATACCGATTGCTGAATGACATACGAACAATGACTAATGTTATTATGTACATCTGATGTTCAATTTATGAAATTTGTTTTAAAGAATTACATAAATCAGCAGACAGGTCTCCTACCACCTCTAATCTAGGATTAATAATGGAATCTATCGTTGAAAATAGAATCCTAGGATTATGACGATTTTTCTCAATAAGATCTGCAAAGTACCTCGATCTAGCATAATCCTTTCTGGATTACAATCCGCCATCAAAATGATACATTTAATTATTCTAGCTGCTGTGAGAAAAGGCTATAAACGATCGGCCAGCTGCAGGATCCTCACATGCTATAGCCTAATAGCTGGGACAACTTCTTTGTTTACAGATGTGAAGTAATGACACTGAGGCATGCTTGAATTTCCTGTGAAAACCTACCCGTACCACTCAAATTAGAAAACATTATTATAAGCTAACCGTTGTGAATCGGGCTAAAGTAAGGCGATAGTTTCGAACACTGGCTGGTTATGTACTTGCTCAAATATTAATTTCGTGTAATTTTTAACCAAAAAAAGTTACGGACTGCAGCTTTAAGATCATATCTTATATCTGAAATATGCGGCGCAGCCCCTTTAAGAGCGCGCAATGTTCCGGGTTTGTCAAGAAGGGTCTGTCTGCGGACTGCAAGAGAGGGGTGTAACTTGAAGTTGTCCAAATCACACAGAACCACGCAAGATGTCAAAACGAGATGTTGTCGGGTTGCGTCTGAAACCGCATACTCTCTAAGTAGGCACTTAATTTCAATAAGTACTTACTTAACGCATTCAGGCTGTAGAGTATGTACTCTTTTAGCGCTCATTAAGTATGAATGCGATTCGGATATCATCCGCTATGTTGACGTTATCATGTGACCTATGATGCAGAGATGTTCACAAGTCTTTAACTTGGAGTCTGAGTCAAGTCTGAAGTCATTTAATGGCTCACTAAAAAAAATCTCATTCAGAATCCTCATGTATTGAAATCTTCTTATTTACGAAGCTGTTTTTTTCGGCTAAAGACAAAATATATGATCTATGATCTGTAGGGATGTGACGAGTTCCGACTGGTCTCGTGAGAACTTGTGATATCCTCGCAAAACAATTTGCAGTTTACATTAGAGCTGTACAATTAGTCGTTTAGAGATCGCGATCTGGATTCAAACACCCACGCGATCTTATTCCTGAATGACAACGATTCTATTACGACTGTTTCACATTGCGATTGTGAGTGGCACGTGAGAAGCACGTTTTGTCGCTGCCCATGTTAATGAATCATTCATGCTGCTGCTGATCCAGAAAGAGCAACACAAACAGTCTTTTCAACCACATATTATTTCTGTGTTACAGACATTTAAATAACATAAGTACTGGGATAAAAGTTTATAGTTTGGGTATAAACACTTATTCTCTACAGTAGCGATCAAAATGAAAATATCTTAAGACGTGTATGTATTGTAACGCGTATACTCTTCTGCCAGGAGGTGGCGACAACTGCCCGTTTAAAAAAAATATTTGTCATTGAATCATTCATTCAGGAGATTCCAATTGTAAAACAGGTCTTTATGAATTGAGACACTGACTCCATTTTTTTATTTTGTTCAAATGAATATATTTTTTAAAGACTTAAGCAATGAACATTTTGTCAGAACCACTAGTAAATTGTTATTTTGTTTAATTTTCTAATCTTTTTTTCTTCAGAATCGTGAGAGAATCGTGAACTCCAATTTATATATAAAAAAACATGATTCTCAATTTATCCAGAATCGTGCAGCTCTAGTTTACATGTTGTTTGTTGCTGCATATAATTCATTAAAATAGAAGTTTAATTTCATAAAGCACAAGTTGATTTCAAAATGCACCTATATTTTTTTGCATTTTGTGTTTTTCAGTTGAATAAAAGACTATTTTCCCCTATATATTTCATGATTGAGAATTTCTTTTAAAAATCTCGTCTCGTTCTCGTCACACCCCTAATGATCTGTTTTTTTGTTTTTTTTAAAGAGGTGTTAAGATGTAAGGTTATTGTACATCCATCCTGTTACTTATGTTTTAATCCATTACCATGTTCAAAACAGTTTTTCTGTAATCAAATTCTATAATAAGAGTCCTATCTACCATGGCACATAAGGAAATATGTGGCACAGATATTACAAAACCATACAAATACAGTATTTCTTTTTTATATAAGTCAGTTGATATATTTTTGATAAGTTGATATATATCCAAGCAGAGGTCCGGACAAAAAATACATAAATAAAAAACGTACATGTATTTTTACATTTAGATACATGTGAGGCCATGTGACAAAAAATACTGTTTCTGTTCAGGCTTTTCCTCCTGAAATCTATACTATTTTAATATCTTACTTAAAAGCATTATCTACTAAAAATGTCTACAATAATCAAAACGTCCTCATCTTGAGCAGAAAAGATAACCAGCAGTTTAATAGTAATTAATAGTAATAGTTAATATTAATAGTAAATGGCGGTTGGTCTCGTACTGTATCGCGTACCTTGTCAGTGTCGTGCGCTTTGCTTGGCCATTTGTTGGGATAAACAGGAAAGTGTGTCCAGCTGAATTCAATTTTAAAGCCATGATGAGGAATGATGCTCAACACCAGGTTTGTTGAGGTGTTAGGAAACTCCATTATTGAAAGAGAACAACTGCACACTCACTTAAGCATAGGCTATTTATTAACCAACGTTTCGACTAGTAGCCTTTGACAAATTTGACTTAATTTGTCTTTGGTATAATATATTATTAAAACCACAATGAGGCCTGTGGCTTAACGCCATGCAAATCAGCTGTTTCACCACCAGTTCGTTGTGGTGTCAGGAGACCCAGTTCAGAGGCCAGTGCACAAGGATTTGGTCCTGATTTTGCCGAGAGATTCATATGCAAGTTTATCACAGCTAAAAAGCAAGGATTACTTTTCATTTGAGCAAGATTGCCTGGTGGAATATGCAAGATGGCGTACACTGGAATGCCTATATACAGATCACACGTCTGCTACTGGAGCATGTTGTGCTAAAGTCCTTCTGATGGAGACTTAGGGCCAGATATACTAACAGCTTGTACCAGTGCAAACCGTCTTTTGGTGTTAGAATAGTACTGTCAGGTTTACTAAAGACGAGCAGTAAAGAATTAGCACTGGAAACGTGTGGACACAGTTATTTTTGCGCCTGACCTTATTGAATATGCATTTGTAGGAGATTCCCTTTCAGACACAAAATTTTTGGGAGAAGAGTATTCAAATCACACAACACGATTTACTATTACTGGTAATTGCGCCATTATTTAACACTCCAAAAAAGCAAGTCAAAAAGCACTAGGGACAGTTGAAAATAACTTTTTATTAAAAACGTAAGTAGTCTAAAGTCCATTTTGCCATAAGAAAGCCTAGTTATGTAGAACAAGACCACGCCTTTAGGAAAAAGATTGTGTGGGGTTTTTCGTGCCAGAGATACAGCACACTGGTCCCACATTAATATTTGATGTGATTGAAGCGAATTACTTGCCAATGAGTGTGGATTTGATGTTCTAGACTTGCATTTCCAGTTTCAGTTCAGCCTGACACACCGTATGCAAGATGGCGTACACTGGAATAGACGGATCACACAGCTGCTACTGGAGCATGTTGTGCCAAAGTCCTTCTGATGGAGACTAAAGCGCTGTTCACACTAGCAGCGACTTTTGTCGCCAGGGTCTGGTGATGAGGTCGCTAGTGGGCGTTCTCAATACTGGTTGCCTAGTAACGTCGTTGTTGACAGCGAATCAGGTTTCTTGCCGCTAAATACAAACATTTTGGAGGCAAAATACTGAATATAATATAAACAAACTTAATCCGTACATACAAACAAAAATTAATGAAAAACAGAGGGTACTTTTTTCCATTGCGTGCGTTTATCTACGGTGAAAACGCAAACACCGGTCTGTCTGGGTCCATAAAACCATTCAGGGACATGTCATATAAAACAGGACAATTGCTAACGGCAAAAATCAACTTCTCCTCCATCTTTCCGTCACTGCCGGAGCTGAAAGGAGAATGATCACATGAGCACTACCGTCTCTTTCCTATTGGCTGTCGCTCCCTGAAAGTCGCTCTTCATTTACATAAAGTTGAGAGATTCTGAACTTTGTCGCATCACCGGACACGCCCCATCCGGTCGCCAACGGTCGCTGTCGCTCTTGTCGCCGGAAATCGCCAGCTCTCCATTGAAATGAATGGGATCGTGTCGCTGCGTGTCGCTTGTAGTGTGAACAGGCCTTTAGACTCTGGCTCTTCATGTTAATAATGCTTTCAAGGGGTGGCTGCACAAAATTAGTAATATAGACATGATACTCACACACTCGTCTGCATTGTTTTGTCTGTGGCCCAGATGATGCAGGCGGTGGCAGTGAAGTGTTGTGCTGTCATCATTAAAGAGTCCCTTGCTGTCTTGTAGAAAGTGGAAACGGTTCCTCCTCTGTGAAGTCCAGTGTGGAAGAGACATTGGCATCATAATTCTCAACGTAACTTGATTCCTAAAACAGTATTATAACAGTTATAAAGGAGCACGGGTGCCTCAGGGGTCCACGGTAGGTTGAGACGCTATTCTTTTCTCTATTTTATATTTTATTCGATGTAATAACCGCCATAGATAGTCGTAAATAAATATTAAATAAAGGCATAATAAATTGAAATATTAAAAAAATTACATGTTGTAATGCCAAGCCAGCAGAGGGTGCCCTCACCCGAGTACTGACTGTGTTCCACTCCCTCTGCTTCCTCTACACTCATTCCTGTTTGGTTGCTTTATAGCCAGAGACTGTGCTTATGCTCATTGCGAATTATTGCCAGTTAACCTGCCTTACCTAGTGTTTCTCTGTATATTCTGACTGCCTGTTCCGTGTATGATTCTGCCTGTTTACCTGCCTAACGATTACCTGGATTATCCCCTTTGTTTAGTTTGCCTGATCGGACTGATGTATGTGTTTGGACCTTTTGCCTGCCTGCTCACTTTAGCATTCTGGATTACCCCTGTAAGTGTTATCAAATTGGACTGTTATTCTGGTTTTGACCCTCTGCCTGCCTTGACATTCCTGTTTACTGAAATTGCCCTTAATAAACTCCCGCACATGGATTCAGACTCAGCCTCAGCGTCCTCATTACAGAATACTTCGCCTCCAATTAATCCAGCGGAAGTTTCTAACCTGCAAATGGCATTTGCCTACCAAAGTGAGATATTAAAGGGCTACCGGGAACAACTCGTAAACCTTCAAACAGTTAATGAACACCTGACTCATTACATCCGATCGCTCCCCACACCAACGCCGAAAACTGTAAGCTTTGCTCTACCTAATAAGTTTGATGGCACCGCTGAGCAGTGTAGAGGCTTTGTTTGCTAAATAAGAATCTATTTCGATCATCAAGGGGATAAATTTGAGTCTGAGGGGAAGAAATGTGCATTTCTGATGACTTTGCTGACTGGTAGAGCGATCGACTGGGCAGCAGCCGTTTGGGACACAGACACACGATTCAAAACCTCTGTAGATTATTTCATTCAACAGCTTCGTGAGGTGTTTGAATATCCTGTGGGGGGCAAGAGTATTTCTACTCAAATTCTAAATATCTCACAAGGTAATCGTACCGCTATTGAGTATGCTGTGGAATTCACAACGATCGCCACTCAAAGTGGATTTAATGACACTTCTCTTAAAGCGATCTTTCAGCAAAGCCTTAACCTCGAATTGCAATCAGAGCTTGTTTGTAAAGGAGAGGATCTATCTTTCTCTGACTTTGTGACGCTAGCCATTAAGATTGATAACCTGATGAGCACCAAAAAGAAGAAGAGTTAGAGGATTATAACACGAGCTACTAAGTCCCTCTCAGCTTTTACCCCCAACCGAAACTAACCCTAGCAACGAACCCATGCAACTCGGTACATCAAGATTATCTGAGGAGGGAAAAAACAAGGCATCGACAGCTTCGTTTATGCTTTTACTGTGGTGAGGCAGGCCACCGCAGCCCTGGATGTCCACACAAGCCCCAAGCAGCTCCGAGGGTGAATATTGAACATTTTTCATTGTTAAGTAATAAGTCATTCATACTACCCGTCACAATTAAAGACTTTAGATGTCTCTCTTGAATTCACAGCGATGATTGACTCGGGAGCTGCCCTGAACTTAATAAACAGAAGCATTGTTGACAAGTATAATTTTCCCACTCAACCTTGCACTCCCCCGATCAAGATCAAAGCAATTGACGACACACTCCTTGGAGAGGGAATTACTCAACAAACAAGAACTCTCTCCCTCCATGTTGGTTTATTTCATCAAGAGTCCATTACCCTGTATGTTGTTGACTCCCCTAAACATGACATTCTGGATCCATCTCTCATCGAGGAATTTCATCGAGCCAGACCCGATCGTCCAGCACCACGACCACGGGGACGTCCACGTCGAGCTCCAGGAGGCGCTCCTAGAGGGGGGGGTTCTGTAATGCCAAGCCAGCAGAGGGAGCCCTCACCCGAGTACTGACTGTGTTCCACTCCCTCTGCTTCCTCTACACTCATTTCCTGTTTGGTTGCTTTATAGCCAGAGACTGTGCTCATGCTCATCGCGAAGTATTGCCAGTTAAACCTGCCTTACCAAGCGTTCTCTATTGTGATTCTGATTGCCTGTTCAGTGTATGATTCTGCCTGTTTACCGACCTAACGTTTACCTGGATTATTCCCCTTGCTTAGTTTGCCTGATCGGACGGATGTGTGTGTTTGGACCTTTTGCCTGCCTGTTCACTTTAGCCTTCTGGATTGCCCCTGTAAGTGTTGTTACATTGGATTGTCATTCTGGTTTCGACCTTCTGCCTGCCTTGACGTTCCTGTTCACTGAAACTGTCCTCAATAAACTCCCGCACATGGATTCAGACTCAGCCTCAGCATCCTCATTACAGAATACTTCGCCACCAATGAATCCAGCGGAAGTTTCTAACCTGCAAACAGCATTTGCCTACCAAAGTGAGATATTAAAGGGCTACCGGGAACAACTCATAAACCTTCAAGCAGTTAATGAACATCTAACTCATTACATCCAATCGCTCCACGCACCAACGCCGAAAACGGTAAGCTTTGCTCTACCTGATAAATTTGATGGCACCGCCGAACAGTGTAGAGGCTTTGTTCGCCAAGTAAGGATCTATTTTGATCATCAAGGGGATAAATTTGAGTCTGATGGGAAGAAATGTGCATTTCTGATGACTTTGTTAACGGGCAGAGCGATCGACTGGGCGGCTGCTGTTTGGGACACAGATCCAAGATTCAAAACCTCTGTAGATTATTTCATTCAACAGCTTCGTGAGGTGTTTGAATATCCCGCAGGGGGCAAGAGCATTTCTACTCAGATATTAAATATCTCACAAGGTAATCGCACCGCTGCTGAGTATGCGGTAGAATTCAGAACAATCGCCGCTCAAAGTGGATTTAATGATACTTCTCTTAAGGCAATCTTTCAGCAAAGCCTGAACCTCGAACTGCAATCTGAACTTGTTTGTAAAGGAGAGGGTCTATCTTTTTCTGACTTTGTAACGCTAACCATTAAGATTGATAACCTGATGAGACAAGTCCCGAAAAGAAGAAGAGTTAGAGGATTCCATCATGAGCCACTAAGTCCCTCTCAGCTGTTAACTCCAACCGACGGCAACGAACCCATGCAACTCGGTACCTCCAGATTATCTGAGGAGGAAAGAACAAGGCGTCGGCAGCTTAATTTATGCTATTACTGTGGTGAGGCAGGCCACCGCAGCCCTGGATGTCCACACAAGCCCCAAGCAGCTTCGAGGGTGAATATTGAGACTTTCTCACTGTTAAGTAATGTCATTCATACTCCCCGTCACAATTAAGACTGAAAATGTCTCTCTTGAATTCACAGCGATGATCGACTCGGGAGCTGCCCTGAACTTAATAAACAAGAGCATTGTTGACAAATATAATTTCCCCACTCAACCTTGCACCCCCCCGATCAAGATTAAAGCAATTGACGACACACTCCTTGGAGAGGGAATTACTCAACAAACAAGAACTCTCTCCCTCCATGTTGGTTTATTCCATCAAGAGTCCATTACCCTGTACGTTGTCGACTCCCCTAAACATGAAATCATCCTCGGATACCCCTGGCTATCGGTTCATGACCCTGACATCTCCTGGCATCATGGTGAGCTAACCCAGTGGTCCAGGTTTTGTATTAATCACTGTTTTGCTACACAGCCCCAACCATGTCTCGCAACCAGCATCGAAAGCCCAGCGACCCACAAGATTCTGAACATCCCCTCTTGTTACAATGACCTGTCAGAAGCGTTCAGCAAGACCAAGGCCACACGTTTGCCACCCCACCGACTGTGGGATTGCGCAATAGACTTACTTCCTAACGCCATGCCACCCAAGAGTAAGGTTTACCCGCTATCCAGAATTGAAAGCCAGGCCATGGAGGAATACATCGAGGAAGCCCTGAGCTCAGGTTTCATCCGTCCTTCCACATCACCAGCCGCCGCAGGGTTTTTCTTCGTCGAAAAGAAGGATGGAGGATTAAGACCCTGCATTGATTACAGAGGACTCAACAACATAACAGTTAAATTTCGCTATCCACTACCATTAGTTCCATCCGCCCTCGAACAACTCCGTGAAGCCACCATCTACACCAAGCTTGACCTAAGAAGTGCGTACAATCTGATTAGGATCAAAGAGGGAGACGAATGGAAAACTGCCTTCCTCACCACTATGGGGCACTATGAATATCAGGTCATGCCTTATGGACTTGCTAACGCACCCGCTGTCTTCCAATCCTTCATTAATGAAATCTTCAGAGACCTGCTCAACCAGTACGTAGTAGCCTACATTGATGATATCTTGATTTACTCTAGATCTGAAGAGGAACACATCAACCACGTCAGAACTGTTCTCACTAGATTATTGGAGAACCAACTCTATGTCAAGGCTGAAAAATGTGAATTCCATGTAAGACAGACGACATTCCTGGGCTACCATATTAGTCACGAGGGAGTAAGGATGGACGAGACGAAAGTAAAGGCAGTCACTGAATGGCCACAACCAACCACGGTAAAGGAACTGCAGCGATTCTTGGGCTTCGCTAATTTCTATAGACGTTTCATTCGAAATTACAGCATGGTCTCCTCCCCTTTGACATCTCTCCTGAGGGCAGTTAATGAACATCTAACTCATTACATCAAATCGCTCCCCGCACCAACGCCGAAAACGGTAAGCTTTGCTCTACCTGATAAATTTGATGGCACCGCCGAACAGTGTAGAGGCTTTGTTCGCCAAGTAAGGATCTATTTTGATCATCAAGGGGATAAATTTGAGTCTGATGGGAAGAAATGTGCATTTCTGATGATTTTGTTAATGGGCAGAGCGATCGACTGGGCGGCTGCTGTTTGGGACACAGATCCAAGATTCAAAACCTCTGTAGATTATTTCATTCAACAGCTTCGTGAGGTGTTTGAATATCCCGCAGGGGGCAAGAGCATTTCTACTCAGATATTAAATATCTCACAAGGTAATCGCACCGCTGCTGAGTATGCGGTAGAATTCAGAACAATCGCCGCTCAAAGTGGATTTAATGATACTTCTCTTAAGGCAATCTTTCAGCAAAGCCTGAACCTCGAACTGCAATCTGAACTTGTTTGTAAAGGAGAGGGTCTATCTTTTTCTGACTTTGTAACGCTAACCATTAAGATTGATAACCTGATGAGACAAGTCCCGAAAAGAAGAAGAGTTAGAGGATTCCATCATGAGCCACTAAGTCCCTCTCAGCTGTTAACTCCAACCGACGGCAACGAACCCATGCAACTCGGTACCTCCAGATTATCTGAGGAGGAAAGAACAAGGCGTCGGCAGCTTAATTTATGCTATTACTGTGGTGAGGCAGGCCACCGCAGCCCTGGATGTCCACACAAGCCCCAAGCAGCTTCGAGGGTGAATATTGAGACTTTCTCACTGTTAAGTAATAAGTCATTCATACTCCCCGTCACAATTAAGACTGAAAATGTCTCTCTTGAATTCACAGCGATGATCGACTCGGGAGCTGCCCTGAACTTAATAAACAAGAGCATTGTTGACAAATATAATTTCCCCACTCAACCTTGCACCCCCCCGATCAAGATTAAAGCAATTGACGACACACTCCTTGGAGAGGGAATTACTCAACAAACAAGAACTCTCTCCCTCCATGTTGGTTTATTTCATCAAGAGTCCATTACCCTGTATGTTGTTGACTCCCCTAAACATGAAATCATCCTCGGATACCCCTGGCTATCGGTTCACGACCCTGGCATCATGGTGAGCTAATCCAGTGGTCCAGGTTTTGTAATTACTGTTTTACTACACGGCCCCAACCATGTCTCACAACCAGCATCGAAAGCCCAGAGACCCACAAACTTATGAAGATCCCCTCTTGTTACAATGACCTGTCAGAGGTGTTCAGCAAGACCAAAGCCACACTTTTACCACCCCACCGACCGTGGGATTGCGCAATAGATTTACTTCCCAACGCCATGCCACCCAAGAGTAAGGTCTACCCACTATCCAGAGTTGAAAGCCAGGCCATGGAGGAATACGTTGAGGAAGCCCTGAGCTCAGGTTTCATCCATCCCTCCACATTACCAGCCGCCGCAGGGTTTTTCTTCGTGGAAAAGAAGGATGGAGGATTAAGACCCTGCATTGATTACAGAGGACTCAACAACATAACAGTTAAATTTCGCTATCCACTACCATTAGTTCCATCCGCCCTTGAACAACTTCGTGAAGCCACCATTTACAACAAGCTTGACCTAAGAAGTGCATACAATCTGATTAGGATCAAGGAGGGAGATGAATGGAAAACTGCCTTCCTCACCACTATGGGGCACTATGAATATCAGGTCATGCCTTATGGACTTGCTAACTCACCCGCTGTCTTCCAATCCTTCATCAATGAAATCTTCAGAGACCTGCTCAACCAGTACGTAGTCGCCTACATTGATGATATCTTGATTTACTCTAGATCTGAAGAGGAACTCATCAACCACGTCAGAACTGTTCTCACTAGATTATTGGAGAACCAACTCTGTTTCAAGTTTGAAAAGTGTGAATTCCATGTAAAACAAACAACATTCCTGGGCTACCATATTAGTCACGAGGGAGTAAAGATGGACGAGACTAAAGTAAAGGCAGTCACTGAATGGCCACAACCAACCACATTAAAGGAACTTCAGCGATTCCTGGGCTTCGCTAATTTCTATAGACGTTTCATCCGAAATTACAGCATGGTTTCCTCCCCTTTGACATCTCTCCTGAAGGGCAAGCCCTCTAAACTAAGATGGATGGAGGAGGCTAACAATGCTTTTAATACCCTGAAGGAAAGATTCACCACAGCACCCATCTTGAAACATCCTGACCCCAATCTTCCATTCGTGGTCGAAGTAGACGCCTCAGACTGTGGAATCGGAGCCGTACTCTCCCAACGTCATGGTCAACCATGCAGGCTGTTTCCATGTGCATTTTTCTCACGAAAGCTAATGGCAGCCGAACGTAATTATGACGTGGGAAACAAGGAACTTCTCTCCATGAAAGCAACCATAGAGGAATGGAGACACTGGCTAGAGGGAGCAGTTCATCCTTTTCAAGTCATTACTGGTCATAAGAATCTTGAGTATATAAAAAGTACCAAACGTGTCAACCCACGCCAAGCTCGATGGTCATTGTTTTTCACCCGTTTCCAATTTACAGTCACGTACAGACCAGGCAGTAAGAACAGCAAGGCAGATGCATTTTCCAGACGCTGTGATCCCCCTACTGAAAGTCTCACACCTGAACCCATTCTTCCTCCTTCAGTCATCGTTGCTCCAGTTACCTGGGACATCATGGAGGAATTACAGCGGGAACAACAACTCGACTTGGCACCTAATAACTGCCCCCCCAAACAAGCAGTATGTACCTCACAACCTACGACAACGAATCATGCAGTGGGTCCACACCTCCATCGGTACGGGCCACCCAGGGATATCTCGCACTCTTCGTCTGATCCAAAATTCATTCTGGTGGTCTTCTATGACCAGAGACGTTACTACATATGTGAAGTCATGTCAAGTCTGTGCCCAGTCCTAAACTCCTAAAGAACTACCATCTGGCTTCCTCCAACCACTACCAATCCCACAATGCCCTTGGTCCCATCTCTCCATTGATTTCGTAACTGATCTGTCTCCTTCTAATGCTTACGCTACCATTCTCGTCATTATCGACCGTTTCGCCTAGTACCATTAAAAGGACTACCCACCGCTATGGAGACAGCTCAAGCACTGTTCTACCATGTCTTCCGTGTATTTGGCCTTCCAGAGGATATAGTCAGTGATCGGGGCACCCAATTCACTTCCCAAGTCTGGAAGGCTTTCTGCAAGCATCTGGATATTAACATTAGCCTAACTTCAGGTTATCACCCTCAATCGAACGGCCAAGTTGAGAGATTAAACCAGGAAATCGGCCGATACTTACTTACTGCAGTCGAGAGCAACATCGTTGGTCTGAGTTCCTACCCTGGGCGGAATATGCCCAAAACTCTCTCACTCACACATCCACAGGCCTAACCCCCTTCCAGTTCGTCCTGGGGTTCCAACCTCCCTTGTTCCCATGGTCTGGTGAACCTTCCTCAGTCCCGGCGGTTGACGAATGGATTCGTCGTAGTGAGAGGGTGTGGGACAGTGCACATATCCACCTTCAGCGAGCTGTGAGAACATAGGAATTACAGGCCAACAGGCGACGTCGCCCACATCCTCCCTATCAACCAGGACAGCGGGTCTGGCTCTCAACGATGGACCTCAAGCTGCGGCTGCCCAGCAGGAAGCTCAGCCCAAGGTATGTTGGCCCTTTTAAAATTCTCAGAAGAATAAATGAGGTCACTTACCAACTAGAGCTTCCTGCTAATTATCGTATTTCTACCTCCTTTCATGTTTCTCTCCTCAAACCGGTTGTTACGTTCTGTGAGTGCTGCGTGTTTTTTTTCCGGTTTTCATTCTCTCTTTGCAGCCCTGCTGTCTATTGCTCCCTGTCTTTCACTCACAGGTCCTTGCTGATTGGACGATATACTTGTCAACCATCATTAGGGTGTCTTCCTTCATGGACCAATCTGGTGCCTCCCTGCTGGTTTTAAAATCCTTCCGGTGCGCTCTGGAAGAGAGCGTCATTGTGTGCTTTGGGTTTGTTGTTTTTGTCTGAGTTGTGTTTTTTAAGCTATGTGCTCTTGTTTTCTCTCTGTTTGTGTAAACTAACACTGCTACTACCATGTCACTGTTTAAACGAGTTTACGGTTCCTTATGGGCAAAAGGAACAGGTAAGCATGTCGCGACATACATTCAGCCCGTAGTGTGTCAGTGTTAAATACACTAGGTAATGAGTGTGTGCCAGCCTCTATATTTCTTTGGTTTTCATACTTAGTGTAGCTTAATTAGGGCGTCGAATACGCCGAAGATTTCGGTTTCTTTTCTACATTTTCTTTTCTTGTTAGTTAGATTAGTGGGGTCCTCTTTTTCTTCTTTAGCTAGGTTGGGGAGTTTGGTTTTGTTTATTTCTTTGTTTTGGCACCGCTCTAGTTCCTTTTCCCCTAATTCAAATTGTATCTTTTTCTTTATTAGTTTTTCTTTATTTTTCCTTGTGCATTGTAAATAGCTCACACACGCTGCTTTGTGGCTCTGGTTTCTGGTTAATAAATGAATTAATGCTATTCTAAAGGTTTCCTTGGTTCATTCTGCCTATACTTTTTACCCAGTAGTAGAAAACAAATTTAAGTGTTGCGCTCTATTCCCTAGATCCTTTTAAGGGTCGTAACACCGGTCCACCTGGATGCTGACCCCGGAGCCGAGGTCCGAGAGCCACCACCACCTTTGGGCATTGACGGGACCCCCACTTATAAGGTGAACGTGATGCTGGACTCGCGTAGGAGAGGGGTTCAGCTCCAGTATCTGGTGGACTGGGAGGGCTATGGGCCTGAGGAGAGGTCATGGGTAGCCGCCCATGACATTCTGGATCCATCTCTCATCGAGGAATTTCATCGAGCCAGACCTGATCGTCCAGCACCACGACCACGGGGTCCGCCCACATCGAGCTCCAGGAGGCGCTCCTAGAGGGGGGGGGAGAGGGGGTCAGCTCCAGTATCTGGTGGACTGGGAGGGCTATGGGCCTGAGGAGAGGTCATAGCCTATGACATTCTGGATCCATCTCTCATCGAGGAATTTCATCGAGCCAGACCTGATCGTCCAGCACCACGACCACGGGGTCCGCCCACATCGAGCTCCAGGAGGCGCTCCTAGAGGGGGGGGGTTCTGTAATGCCAAGCCAGCAGAGGGAGCCCTCACCCGAGTACTGACTGTGTTCCACTCCCTCTGCTTCCTCTACACTCATTTCCTGTTTGGTTGCTTTATAGCCAGAGACTGTGCTTATGCTCATTGCGAAATTATTGCCAGTTAACCTGCCTTACCTAGCGTTTCTCTGTATATTCTGACTGCCTGTTCCGTGTATGATTCTGCCTGTTTACCTGCCTAACGATTACCTGGATTATCCCCTTTGTTTAGTTTGCCTGATCGGACTGATGTATGTGTTTGGTCCTTTTGCCTGCCTGCTCACTTTAGCATTCTGGATTACCCCTGTAAGTGTTATCAAATTGGACTGTTATTCTGGTTTTGACCCTCTGCCTGCCTTGACATTCCTGTTTACTGAAATTGCCCTTAATAAACTCCCGCACATGGATTCAGACTCCGCCTCAGCGTCCTCATTACAATCGCTTAGGAGCCATTCTTGTCTACATCTGCTCCGGCGGTGAAACAATGGCGGCCTCTGCCTGCCGTGCTTGACGTTCTTAATGAAATTGCCCTTAATAAACTCCCGCACATGGATTCAGACTCTGCCTCAGCGTCCTCATTACAAATGTATGAAGATAGAAGTATAAAGAAGAATCCCAGCAGGTTTACATGTTTGTTTACTCATTTATTTCAAAGGTGGAAAATAACTACAAAGAAGATTTATATTAATGAGAAATGTGCATTTTGTAAAGATGAACAAAAAACACTGCTCCTCCAAAAAACAAAAAAGTGTTATAATGGTGGAGTATGCATGATGGCATTCAAAGAGATTTATCTACATTTTTCTTTACTAAAATAAATTAATATTTTATCCATATTAATAAAATATCAACCAATTACTTTTAAAATAATTAAACAACACAATATATACATATATCAACCACAAAACTTGCTGTATACACAATTACAGAAATTATTGGCAATCAATGTCATCTCTCTAACACACTTTCTCCAGGAGATCAAAGTGCTGCTCGCTATCAAGGTCCATATAACAACCAGAGATGCTTTAATCTACCAGGGATGCCTGACATTCACTACAACGGTGGTCCAGCCTGGATGCAAGGCCAAATGATCAGACCAGAATTGGTAAAATGAATAACATCACCGCAAACAGAAAAGTGAGGCAGTAGCTAACGGATCACCACGTGATTCTTTTTTTTGTTTTTTTGACACGCGTTTTCTAAACTTGTATGCAAACCATCCTGGCCAATTTTGAAAAAGGCTGTGAATTGGCCGTGGACTGCAGGGACAACCTAAATAATTGTTCACTGAACTAAAAGCCATTTTGTAAAAAAAAAACAAAAAAAAACAAAGCCTAGTTATGTGTAACAAGACCACACAGTTAGGAAAAAGATTGTGTGGGGACAGAGCAAATACAAACAGAACAAAACAACACATATAAACTGTATGTATATATAGACACTGGAAAACAAAGGGTAAGTCTAAAGACTGTGTTTTCCAAGTTTCCTGCTACTTCTCTTGGCACGGCTGCGTCATGACCAGTGGTGGAGGTAAGGAATTACAACTACTCACGTTACTGTAATTAAGTCATTTTTTGGGGTACTTGTACTGTTTTGAGTATTTTTTTAAGCAAAATTTAATTTTTAATAAATTAAGCAAAAATAATCTACTTCGTTACTTTTAAATCAGGTCGTTACTGAGTACGCCCACAATGTGTGTGTGAGTTGTGAGTGTGTGAGTGAGTGAGTGTGTGTGAGTTGTGAGTGAGTGTGTGTGTGTGTGTGTGTGAGTTGT
>NW_015632726.1:0-1284 GCF_001515625.1 Sinocyclocheilus rhinocerous
CATACCTGGCAATGAAGCTCATTCTGATTCTGATTCTGATTCTGACAACTGGGCCTTCGACCTCTACATGTCTTCTCCTAAGTGGGAGGGTAAAGAAGTAAATCAGAGTTTATAGAGAAGAAAAGAAAGATTGGAATCAGTAAACTAATTAGGCAATGATAACATACTTAAAATCATATAAACAATGATAGAAAATTATCAGAAGAGAATGACATAAATCAGTGTTTTAATAATGTTTAAAAACACTACCACTATTTTATTAATATAATAAACTGCTAAGCAGTAGATCAGTAATATCATATCTACAAAATCAGGCAAATTATGTACATTGTGCCGCCATAATTATAACTAAAACATGATTAATCATTGGGAAAAGGAACTACTTACTTGCATATGTCTTAATTTTACAACGAGACACAACATCAAGGAAATACTGATCACAGTTAGAATGTCCACATGATTTCAAGCACAAATCATTTAACATCATAACCATAATATTAGAAGGTGTGCGTCCACCACACACTGCTAAATTAAACCCAGATCAATATCACCACCTGCTGGCGAAGGCTGTGTTAACACATGACCTTTGCCATCTAAAAGACAAATACAACTGAGAAAAAATAGTGCAACCTTGTCTGCAAATCTACCCAAGAGAACCATATCCCCCAGACACTTTAAATATAATGTTCCCCCAGACACTTTAAATATTATGTTGAAACTTCATTTCAAATAAAATGTCTTTCCAAATGTTCACAGACCTGATTAGTTGTGTTTGCCCACCACACTGCACATTTTCAACCAACACAAGTTTTTGTGTTACAGTCTTTTCAGGCTTATAATATGCATTTTGTAAGTGTGTAAAAAAAAAAAGTATTTTGTAGCAAATTGTTTGCAACAACAGCTTGCAGTTTAATCAGTAAGTTTTGAGTTACAGGAGTTTCGCCCACTGTGCCACACAACCTGTTTTAAGGATTCTAGGAGTCTGTGCTGTTTATGCAAATCAAGCACAGCAGAGAGGTCTACAGAGACATGTTTTATGCTATAAAAAACAGCATGTACTGGCGACTCTTAGTTCTTCTAAACCACTATAAAAAATAGCATGTACTGGTGACTCTTAGTTCTTCTAAATCACAGCACAAGTAGAGCTAATTCTCTGCACATTCACACATTATTTGAAGATAAGGTGATGGTAATTTCAGATTATATCACAGAAGGTATTTCTGGTAATGCAATCACATGTATATTGTTTAACTGACTTTATATTCACATGATATATTATTTAAA
>NW_015632727.1:0-880 GCF_001515625.1 Sinocyclocheilus rhinocerous
AGCACTGTTTTAATGCATTAAGCCATGTAAGCGTTTTCCTTATAAAAACGCTAAGCGCGCGTTGCGTTCTTATCCTGGACTCATCTGCTTGTCTGTACATAAGTATGATTTGTTAATAACGTGTTTTCTGAGTTTGGTCTTTGAAAAACACTGTCTTAATGCATTAAGCCAAATTAAGTGTTTTAAAATGTCCCGAACAGAATGAGGACTGTGCAAAGTAGTCTGTGAAAGAGGTAACTATGTATTTGTCTGTGTATTGTCTGTGTTTTCCTCTAGGTGATCCAGACCCTCAGACTAGACCAGTGGATGCTCAACGTGAAACGACAGAATTGGACTCCTAAAAAGGCTTCTCGTCTGTGCAGTGAACACTTTGAGAGTCATCACTTCACCACCGACTCCAGGGTACAAAGGCCTTGTTTTATACCTTACAAAGTCAAATAACTTAGTTTAAATTGGTGAAGTATTGACTATCATACATGGACTATTGTTAACATTGTTCTAAATTGACTTCATAAAACCTTTTCTTCTATTCCAGCTCTATCTTACAAAACAAGCAACACTCTTTATTAATTCATACAATAAGGGAAGAACGAATACCAGGAATATTCTTATCAAGTAACGTGGTTTTATTGAAAGCTTAACAAAGCCAATAAAATAAATAAACCAAGATCAGTAAACAGGAAACCAACTTAAATAACCAAATCATCAGGAGAAGGCAATGCTAAAGAGACATAGAGAGAAAGAGGGAGGGGATTAAACATAACACCAGCTTGGTGCATACACAATAGAAATTACGTCACAGGACATAACACAATGAAACAAAAGGAAGAAAGACGGAAGAGCAGAGGTGGTAACAGTGTTATGGCTACAGGAGTTACTT
>NW_015632728.1:1839-5774 GCF_001515625.1 Sinocyclocheilus rhinocerous
ATATATATATACACAACTTTTTAAAAAATATTTTATTAAAATATTTTATGTCAGTTAATATCTATTTTATTTCAAGTAACGATTTTTTTATGGTTTTAGTTTTAATTTCAGTTTTAGTTAACTACAATAACACTGGTTTCTTCTGCTCACCAAGGCTGCACTGATTTAATAAAAAACTTAAATATTTTGTAACATTATAAATATCTTTACTGTCACATTTGATTAATTTAAAGCATCCTTGCGAAGAAAAAACATTAATTAATTTTTTTTTTAAAACTAATCCCAAACTTTTGAACAGTAGCGTAGATGAAGTCAGAATGTGTTTCACATCATACCTCAGAGCCATCACAGCGTTTTCTGGATCCGTGCAGTCCAGAGGAACCTCCTTCAGTGAACACAGAAGCTCCAGCTCCTTCATTTTGTTCTGTGGGCCACAAGACAAACCAAAAGAATCAATCTTTGCAATTACAGCATAAGCAGAATCAAACCACTGAATACAGTTGATAAATTCCCACACTCTCTGCAGCTGTTCAAGTACAAATGGCTCTATTACTCTTTAAAGGAACTGGCGATTCAGCACGAGTACATTTAATGACTGTCGATGGGCGACGGCTGGGGTTTTTTGGGGGCTTGAGGAGTGGTTATGAACAAAGTAGACATGTGCCGGTATTCAGTAATGCGATATATCACGATAATGAATATGCACGATATTGTTATCGTGGGCACTTCAAAATACAGAGAATAATTATGTATTACAAATTATTCCGAATGTTGATAAAGCAATAAGCCCCAAGAAGCCGTGGTTTACAGTGGATTTATAAGAGCTAAGGGGCGTTGTTAGGCATTAGCTGTTATTTTGTAAGATATAAAAAGATATCTTATAAAAGATATTTTGTAAATTTCCTACCGTAAATATATCAAAAGTTTATTTATCATTAGTAATATGCATTGCTAAGGACTTAATTTGAACAACTTTAAAGATGATTTTCTCAATATTTTGATTTTTTTGCACCCTCAGATTTTCAAATAGTTGTATCTCGAACAAATATTGTCCTATCCTAACAAACCATACATCAATGGAAAGCTTATTTATTCAGCTTTCAGATGATTCATAAATCTCAATTTTAAAAAAATGTCCCCTTATGACTGGTTTTGTGCTCCAGGGTCACATATTGTATTAATGAAATAAAAGGCCACTTAAGTGACTTAAAGAGAGACACTTTCATGATTATGTTTCTATGTACACTTTTAGAAAGTGACCTTTGTAATTAATGTCAAAAAATATGTTTCTTTAAAGTACATTTTAAATCATTATGTTTCAATAATCTTTTGTCACGCTGTAAAGAAGTGCACTTATTTTGATGTGTTGACTTACATACTAAAGCACATGGAAAGTACTTTTTAATAGTAATTTTAACTGTAGTGTGTGATTCGCTATTACATTTAGCGTTAATATATTTTAAATGCACTAAATTTCAACTTCAACATAACAAATGTGAAATTACAAAAATATATTTAAATACACGAGATACAAGTTGCAATATAAATGACATCAAAGTATATTTTTGTTTATCATAAATGTTTGTCAGTACATTGAACAGTACTTAATAACCATATTTCAAAGACAATAGAAGTAATTACATATAAAGAGGTCAAAAATCACTCTTAAGTTCAGCTAATTGCATCTAATATAAATTTAAACTACAATACATTTTCATTTAATTGCAATTAACATGCAATTAAGTGTCTAAAAACATCACCTTTAATCGCACACTTTTAAAGTATATTATTCCATAATAAGTACTCTTTTTGAAACCATGCCAAGTGTACTTCTTTTCACAAAGGATAACAATTATATGTCTCAGATTACCGACCTCAAAGAAGTGATAGTCGTGGAAGAAGGGAGAGTTGTTCTCCAGTTTGCCCTGCTGAGCTTCTTCTGCTTCATTCTGCCACTTCTGCTCCAGTTCAGCTACACTCTGAAACAAACACAGACGCAGGATACAATAACAGCATCACGCAGCATGCATATGAGATAATAACAGCATCACACAGCATGCATATGAGTTGTAAAATGTTGCTGATGTATTAAACATTGTTGATTATATGTTTAAATTTGTAGTATAACAATACAATTATATATATTACATATTATATATAATTTAATATATAATATCGTTTAATATTATTTATTTAACGTTTCTTTGTCCATCTTCAAATTCAACTTTACTGACTATTAAATTTTGCATTTGATCATATGGAAGCAACCAATGAAATATGTACTTATTTATTGTTTAACAACATGTTTCAAACTATTTTTTTTTTTTAATATGTCAATATATTAGGCAAGTTTGTAAAGTGTTTAATTTATATTTTTACTTTTGAATCAATAAACGGATAACTGATTCCTTCCTTTTGGAAGTGGGGTTTCTAGTCCTCTACACATTAAATGTTCTGCTATCATTAAGTTACATTCCCCTCATATGTAGTCTCCATATCATGTGCTCACTTGATGCTGGGGCGAAACTGAGGCCGGCCTCTCCCAGACAGCTCCCTCAGGCGGCCCATAATGCCCGGGGGTAAGTGGATGCGGGGGAGCTCACAGCAAGCCCCCGGCATGAGGACGTCTGAAGGATAGGTGAACTCTCGCTCCTCATCAATGGTGAGAGGCAGAGGAGACGGAGACGGCGTGAGGGCAGGAGAGATCGCACCATTAGCCTCCACCTGCCACTGACACCTTACACAGAACAGCAACAAAAACATATATTAAACACATTCAACAAATGTGACCCTGGAGCACAAAACCAGTCTTAAGTCGCTGGGGTATATTTGTAGCAATAGCCAACAATACATTGTATGGGTCAAAATTATAAATTTTTCTTTTATACCAAAAATTGGATATTCAGTAAAGATCATGTTCCATTAAGATATTTTGTAAATTTCCTACTGTAAATATATCAAAACTTAATTTTTAATTAGTAATATGCATTGCTAAGAACTTAATTTGGACAACTTTAAAGATGATTTTCTCAATATTTGGATTTTTTTGCACCCTCAGATTCCAGATTTTCAAATAGTTGCATCTCGGCCAAATATTGTCCTATCCTAACAAACCATACATCAATGGAAAGCTTATTTATGCAGTTTTCAGATGATGTATACATCTCAATTTCACAAAATGTACCCTTATGACTGGTTTTGTGGTCCAGGGTCACAAATATGCATTAAATTTATCAAATATGACAGTAAAGACATTTATAATGCTATTCTTTTTTCTGAAGAAAAACAAAGATAAATAATGAAGAAAAGCCAAAATATTAAATCTCATGGATGTATATTCCACTATATTGTAGTAGGGGGTCAAAATGACAATTTCACTTGAGATTTGGAGCCAAATTACTGGGGGTCAAAATTACTTCTGTTATTTTTACACAGAAATGGGTACTGTAGGTCTGTTACTGTAACATCTGTTGACTTTAGTAATCTTTATTGCATCATAAGCCAAAGCTGACCATTCAAATATAACAAAAGCAGATAACTCCAACAGTCGATTTTTGGCAAAAGCAGATAACGTTAACTCCACATTTCATGTTTTAGAGTTTTAAAAAACACTTGTTTAATCTTTGTAATCTCCTCAGATGACAATGTAGATGCCTGACAAACGTTGTTGTTGTGATCATAAACGTTATGGATGTGATTACACGCAATACACGGAGCTTTTCCCTCAACATTGTAACGCGCTGCTTTTGCAAGCTTCCGTGAAAACGTTTCAGCTTTTATTTTCCTTTTTCACCCTGAAGAAGATATCACAGGTTGATCAAGTTCGTCGAAATTATCCATCCTCGATCACTTTTAGTCAGCTTTGACGAAACTCCTCTCAGCAAGCACAACTTTTCGAAGTGAAAGTAGCCTTGTCACCTGACCTGAATACAGCG